>NW_024055646.1:0-23988 GCF_902713615.1 Scyliorhinus canicula | reverse complement strand
GACAAAGAGAGGGTGGAGGGAGAGGGAGAGAGAGAGAGAGACAAAGAGAGGGTGGAGGGCGAGAGAGAGAGCGAGAGAGATATTGGAGGGAGAGAGAGAGAGAGAGGGTGGAGGGAGAGAGAGAGACAAGGAGAGGTGGAGGGAGAGAGAGAGAGAGAGAGGGTGGAGGGAGAGAGAGAGAGAGAGAGACAAAGAGGTTGGAGGGAGAGAGAGAGAGAGAGAGAGAGAGGGTGGAGGGAGAGAGAGAGAGAGACAAAGAGAGGTTGGAGGGAGAGAGCGAGAGAGAGAGGGTGGAGGGAGAGAGAGATAGAGACAAAGAGAGGGTGGAGTGAGAGAGAGACAAAGAGAGGGTGGAGGTAGAGAGAGGGAGACAAAGAGAGGGTGGAGGGAGGGAGAGAGAGAGAGACAAAGGGTGGAGGGAGAGAGAGACAAAGAGAGGGTGGAGGGAGAGAGTGAGAGAGAGGGTGGAGGGAGAGGGAGAGATAGAGAGCGACAAAGAGAGGGTGGAGGGAGAGAAAGAGACAAAGAGAGGGTGGAGAGAGAGATTGAGAAAGAGAGGGTGGAGGGAGAGAGAGAGAGACAGAGGGTTGTAGGGAGAGAGAGAGAGACAAAGAGAGGGTGGAGAGAGGGAGAGAGAGAGAGACAAAGAGAGGGTGGAGGGAGGGAGAGAGAGAGAGAGAGAGAGAGAGAGAGAGACAAAGAGGGTGGAGGGAGAGGGAGAGAGACAAAGAGGGTGGAGGGAGGGAGAGAGAGAGAGACAAAGAGAGGGTGGAGGGAGAGAGAGAGAGAGAGACAAAGAGAGGGTGGAAGGAGAGAGAGAGAGAGAGAGAGATATTGGAGGGAGAGAGAGAGAGAGAGAGGGTGGAGGGAGAGAGTGAGAGAGTCAAAGAGAGGGTGGAGGGAGAGAGAGAGAGACAGAGACAAAGGGAGGGTGGAGGGAGAGAGAGAGAGAGACAAAGAGAGGGTGGAGGGAGAGAGAGAGACAGAGACAAAGAGAGGTTGGAGGGAGAGAGAGAAAGAGACAAAGAGAGGTTGGAGGGAGAGAGAGAGAGAGAGACAAAGAAAAGGTGGAGAGAGAGAGAGTGAGAGAGAAAAATTATTATGCGATTAGGCAACAATTAGGGAGCATGAGATGGGAACAGGAACTGTCAGGGAAAGGCACAAATGAAAAGTGGAGCTTGTTCAAGGAACAAATCCTGCGTGTCCTTGATAGGTATGTCCCTGTCAGGCAGGGAGTAGATGGCCGTGTGAGAGAACCATGGTTCTCAAAAGGGGTTGAATGTCTTGTCAGGAGGAACAAGATAGCTTGATCTTGGTTTCGGACAATGCTCGGCACAACATTGAGGGCCGAAGGGGCCTGTTCTGTGCGGTACTGTTCTATGTTATTGCAAACAAGGTAGATGAGTTCAGGGCACGGATTGACACATCGCAGCAGGATGTCATTGCTCTAACAGAAACTTGGCAGAAGGACAGGGAAAATTGGCAACTCAATAGCCCTGGTTACAGAGTTTTCAGGCAGTACAGAGGGGCAGATTAAACAGGAGGGGGAGGAGCACTAATCGTTCCAGTTGTGAGAGGGGATGATAAGAGGGTCAATAAACAAGGCTTCACGGTTTGAGCTTAGAAATGCAAAAAGGGCATTTACACACCTGGGAGTATACTACGGACCTTCAAATTGTGAAAGGGAGATATAAGAGCAAAGATATAGGCAAATCTCTGCCTGTACGAACAAGAGGGTAATAATCGCAGGAGACTATTTCAATACTGACTGGGATTCAAACAATATCAGGAGAACTGAGAGACAAATACATGCAGTGTGCCAAGTAAATTCTTTTAATCAATTAATGTCAAATCCAGCAATCTTGGGGAATGAAGAAGGGCAAGTGGAGGAAATGACTTTTGGTGACCATATCGGAGATAGTGACCACAATTCAGTGAGATTCAGTATTACCAGGAAAAAGGACAGAAATGAAGCAGGAGTAAAAATGTTGAACTGGGGAATTTTGCAGGAATGAGACTGGACTGAGGAGGGCTGGACAGCACTGCTCGTGGATAAATCTGTGGAAAACCAGTGGCAGCACCAAACTTAGACATCCTAAATGTCCAAAGTAGTCATGTACCCATCAAAAATAAAAATGGTGCTGCCAAATTTAGACCCTCCCTGTTGTTTCAAGGAATACAGGGGAAGATCAAACAGAAAAAGAAAGTATACAATAGGCACATAGAACTAAGCACTTCAGAAAGCCAAGACAAGTATAGAAAGTGTTGGGACAAAGTCAAAAAGGAAAGAAGGGAATCAAAACAAGGGCATGATAATAGTTTAGAAAGTAAAGTCAAAGAAAACCCAAAGCTGATTTGCCAATGTGGGTAGCATGTTAGCATACTGGTTAGCACAATTGCTTCAAAGCTCCAGGGTCCCAGGTTGGATTGATTACATTGTTTGGTTTAGTTTTTGTGAAACTGAACTGATATGGCTTTGTAATAGTACCAAGATGGGACAATTACGTGTTTCCTAGTTGATTAATAGCTAGTGTGATAGGTGGCATCATAGAATTTAGAATCATATAATTTACAGTGCAGAAGGAGGCCATTTGGCCCATCGAGTCTGCATCGGCTCTTGGAAAGAGCCCCTTACCCAAGCCCACACCTCCCTACTCCCATAACCCAGTAGCCCCACCCGATACTAAGGGCAATTTCGGACACTAAGGGCAATTCAGCATGACCAATCCTCCTAACCCGCACATCTTTGGACTGTGGGAGGAAACCGGAGCACCCGGAGGAAACCCACGCACACACACGGGGAGGACGTGCAGACTCCGCACAGACAGTGACCCAAGCTGGGAATCGCAGCTGGGACCCAGGAGCTGTGAGGCAATTGTGAAAACCACGATGCTACCGTGCTGCCCCATGTTATTGTAGTTGATTTTCAAATCATGGCTAATGTTGACCGTTTTAATAAAAAACGGATTACTGAATTGGCATCCCGTGGGTTGCCGTGTTATGTCTTAGCTGATGATGACTTCAGTGCAATTCAATCACACTTGAAGCATAAGAACTTTGCTTGACCTCGAGAAGCACCAGTACCATAGAGGCAGCAGCCAACAATCACTCAAGGACTGGGCTTCAGTACTGGGGATATCCTCACAACCAAAGGGTGAGTATCTGGATCTTGGACCACTTGGATCACGGAGTACTTGGACCCATACTGGCTAGCATATATTTATGCAGAGACTCTGCTAATGATTTCTCTGCCCCCTTGTTGGGGAAGCTCATATTCCCTAAGCATTGTGGGATTGTCATTAGTCTCCAGCCAGTGGTAAGCAGGCAGGTTATAACAGAGATAAAGGGGTCTTTTTCAGGATGCCAGCCAATGACCAGTGGTGTCCCTCGGTGGTCGGTACTGTGACTACAACTTTCCACAATATACATTAGTGATCTGGAAGATGAACCTGAAAGCGCTGTTGCTAAGTTTGCAGATGATACAAAGATCTGTAGAGGGGCAGATATTCTTGAGGAAGCAAGGGGGACTGCAGAAGGACTTGGACAGGCTAAGAGAGTGGGCAAAGAAGCGGCAGATGGAATATAATGTGGAAAAGTGTGAGGTTATGCACTTTCAAAAGAGAAATGGAGGCATAGACTATTTTCCAAATGGGATGATGGGGAGGAAATCAGAAGCACAAAGGGATTTGTGAGTGCTTGTTCACGATTCTCTTCAGGTTATCGTGCAGGTTCAGTCGGCAGTTAGGAAGACAAATGCAATGTTAGCATTCATGTCGAGAGGACTAGAATACAAGACCAGGGCTGTACTTCTGGGGCTATAGAAGGCTCTGGTCAGACCCCATTTGGAGTATTGTGAGCAATTTTGGGCCCTGTATCTAAGGAAGGATGTGCTGGCCTTGGAAAGGGTCCAGAGGAGGTTCAGTAGAATGATCCCTGGAATGAAGAGCTTGTCGTATGAGGAACGGTTGAGGACTCTGGCTCTGTACTCGTTGGAGTTTAGAAGGATGAGGGGGATCTTATTGAAACTTACAGGATACTGCGAGGCCTGGACAGAGTGGATGTGGAGAGCACGTTTCCACTTGTAATACAAACCTGAACCAGAGGACACCATCTCAGACTAATTGAATGATCCTTCACAACAGAGATGAGGAGGAATTTACTTAGCCAGAGGGTGGTGAATCTGTTGAACTCTTTGCCACAGAAGGCTGTGGAGGCCAAATCACTGAGTGTCTTGAAGACAGAGATAGAAAAGGGGATCAGAGGTATGGCGACCAAGGCTGGAGAATGGGTAACAGAAAAATATCAGCCATGATTGAAAGACGGAGGTGACTTGATGGGCCGAGTGTCCTAATTCTGCTCCTATACCTTATGGGAAGAGTAACTGAGCATGGTCTCCCTCATGTTCCCGGCAGTGGTCTGGGATGGTGGGGTTCCTGCTGTGGTTGGTGGTGAGTGTGCAGATCACGGTTTCCCAGCACGTGGCTGGCTGGATGGCACTGGCACTCTGAGAGAAGGCTGGATGGGTAAGGGTGCGGGAAGCTTGGGCAATTTGAGGGGCCTGCAGTGGACCTGATTGTTAGTCCATCTCCTTCTCTAATTCCTTACAGAGACCAAGATGGATGGTGAGGTCAGGCCCACAGAAGATGCCCTCGCAGTGCTAACGGCAGTCCAGGAGCTGGACGCCGGAGAAGTCAGCAGCGTCCAGGCTGTCCTGAGGTGGCACCCCAGATGCCGGGGTGGGGGGTGGGGGGGGGGGGGGGGCACACACCCTGGAAACACGGTTGCCCATTAGATCGAGGAGGAGGCCAGAGGAGGAGGCCAGTGATGGCCCAAGTTGTACAGGCATCGTTGGTCTTTCGAGGAGATGATAGGCATTGGCCACAGGAGACTCCGTCTCAACAAAGAGACAGTGCGGCACCTGTGCCTCGTTCTCGCAGACTTGGCACCCCGTGGAGGGAAGGATATGTCCTCACGGTGGCTGTGAAGGATAGCGCAGCTCTGCAATTCTATGCCACCAGTTCATTCCAGGGCTGGAGCGGGGAGTTGGGCAGCATTTGATAAGCTACACAGAGGTCACGGATGCTCTGTAGGTACAGGCAGCAGATTATATGGAATCTGAGCTTGACTAAGCCTCCCAAGATGCCCGGGATGCAGGATTCTCTGCCATCGCCAGGATGTCCAGGCCCAATGAGTAATTGATGGCACGTGTGTCACCTTGCCAGCATCGGAGTGTCAGGGAGTGCCTTTCATTAACAGAAAGGGGTTCCAGTCCCTGAATGTTAAATACGTTTCCATCCAACCACCTCCACCCCTGTATGACTACGGCCTGATTCCACCCTGCCGTCTCCTGTGTAACCTTACCCGAGGGTGATGGGCCTTAATTTAATCCAGGGCCTTCATTTAATCTCTTAAAGACCTTCCAAGTGCTGGCTTAAAATGTTTTCCTGAAACATCATAGCTTCCTTTTGTTTGGATTTAGGGGCTTAGTTTCACAGCGAGTAGAGGTGTATTTACACTTTGTGAATCCTGCACAGACATTGATGTCTGCCTTCGCATGACATCAGGCTCCTCCCGTCCACGCCCACCCTCTCCCCACAAAACGCAAAGGTGCAAGCCACAATAATACACTCATTCATCACCGCTTTTGCCAATTTATATCTTGTATGAATCATTGCTGAATTGAAATGCAAGCTTACCGCTTGGCAGAATGGGGGGAAAGATGGAAAATGTTGCGATGCGTATCTTGAGCTGACCAAATGTAGAAGTCGCAGAGAAACAACGAGGCGGCAAAATTAGCCAGTGACATGACTGCAGCACAGGCCAGTGCAGGACAGAATGTGCCAGTCCAGTACATTAGCAAATATTGTCAGCAACAAGATGCTTACGCTGCCATTCAGGATATTTCAGTGCCTCATTGAGTTTTAAAAGTTAACTTCCTTACTTCCGCTCTCAATATCAAAGAAGTCATTGTGGTAAATCCATGCGAGCAGAGTGTCTAGTGAGTCCAAGTCCAATATCAGTGTCTCTGTCTGCAGGATTCCTTATTTGTCCGCGAAGACACTTTCCCAAGGCCAGTCTTGAGAGCAATGGTGAGTAGAACTGCCAGCATGTGACCAGCTGCAGCCATCATATCAGACCAGCAATGGTCTAGTTTGAAAAACAGAATTTAACAAGAGAGATGGAAGATGGACAACATTTTGAGATTGTCTTGTTTCATCACGTGTTGGCACAATTTATAACTTTCTCTGCTTTTTCTTCACAGAATCATCAATTATGTCATCATAGGTGAAATCTTGTCAAGATGCACTTTCAACCGTTAATATTTCTGTTAAATGTACGATTCATCACACTTCGCAAATAATTTTGAACTCTTTTCCATATAGAAGAACGATGTTCACCGGAAGTATGTGTGTCAATTATTTGCAGAATGGTTTCCACATTTAGAAAGGACGTCTTCAAAACACCATGGGGAAGTCCGTACAAATCTGATGCAGAAATGTCAAATAATGTTTCCTTCATATCAGCAAAGTTAGGGTGGTGGAATGGGTCGCACTGCTAATCCGATCCCGACCCCAGGCCACTGTCTGTGTGGTGTTTGCACATTCTCCCCGTGTCAGCATGGGACTCAATCCCACAATCCAAACAAACGCAGGGTCGGTGGATTGGTCATGCCAAATTTTCCCTTAGGAGGAAAAAAAAATGAATTGGGTACTTTAAATTTATTGAGAAAATATCAGCAAAGTTCATTTTCAAAATCAAAACAACATTTGAACAAGTAGATCATTTGCTGTAACAAATTAATTCGACAGTCAAATGTTTCCATTTGCCACCTCCAAACATGATTTCAACATATTCCACTGATGCGTGCAGATTGAAATAAAGGCATACAGATTTTGAGAAAAGCCAAACAGTGTACAGCTCCCTAACAGGGTTCAGCTGCAGCTTTCAAGGGGTGACTGGAATATGGAATGAATCATGGACAGGGGCTTGCATTGCTCAGTCCAGCTTGTGGAACTGAATATTTCCCCGGCATATTTGTGGCATTATCGAAGGTCTGCCCACGACTACTTTTGATGTCCAAAGCTAAATTTGCAATGGTTTCCAAGAGCATTGTTTCCAGGCATTCACAAGTGTGGGGTTGTAGCTGGACTAAATAAATAAAGCTCTCTACAATATCTCCATTGCTGGTCACATATCTTAAAATCAATGTTCATCGATCCACGTGACTCAAATTTGGAGTTGAATCAATTATGATGGAATTGTATTTGGCATCTTTGACTTCATGAGGAAAATGGTTTCTCAGCCATTCTGCCAAGACATTGATGAAGTTGTCTTACATTTGGAGCGTCAGAAAGTCGGTCTTCTGAGTTAGCTGTGGCAATGGATGCGGAAGAGGCGTTCGACCGGGTGGAGTGGGACTATCTATGGGAGGCGTTGGAACGATTTGGGTTTGGGAGGGGCTTTATCGACTGAGTCAGTCTGTTGTACTAGGCCCCGGAGGCTAGTGTAAGGACGAATAGGACGACCTCGGACTATTTCAGACTGTATTGGGGGAGGGGGAAGACACCACTGTTGTTTGCGTTAGCTATAGAGCCGCTGGCAATTGGCCTGAGCGCATCAATGGGCTGGAAGGGGTTGGTTTGGGGGGGGGTGCTGCTGGTGGAGCATAGGGTCTTGCTGTACGCAGACGACCTGCTCTTATACGTATCCGATCCAGGGGCAGGGATAGGTGAAATTATGGCGATTTGGGGGGAATTTGGCCGGTTTTCGGGGTACAAAGAAGTGAGATGTTTGTAGTCCAGGCGAGGGGTCAGTAGGGTCGGCTGAGAAAGCTGCCATTTAGGTTAGTAGGGGACAGTTTCAGCTACTTAGGGATACAAGTGGCGCTCGACTGGGGCCGGTTACACAAGTTGAACTTGTCCCGGTTGGTGGAACAGATGAGGGTCGAGTTTGGGAGATGGGATGCGCTCCCGCTGTCATTAACTGGGAGAGTGCAGATGGTAAAAACGATGGTCCTACCGAGATTTCTGTTCGTATTTCATTGTCTCCCAATTTACATCCCATGGTCCTTTTTTAGGATGCTTAATAAAATGGTTGCGGGCTTTGTGTGGGCGGGTAAGTTCCCATGAGTGAAGAAGGGGATTCTGGAGTGGAATCAGGGGGAGGGGGGCTTGCGTTGCTGAATCTGGGCAGCTAACATAGCCATGATGATAAGGAAGTGAGTGGTGAGGGCGGGGTCGGATTGGGATTGGATGGAGGCAGCTTCTTGTAGGGACAGCAGTATGGGGGCATTGATAACGGCACCTCTGCCTTTCCCGCCGGCAGCGTACTCCGCCAGCCCCATAGTGGTGGCTTCCCTGAGAATCTGGAGTTAGTGGAGGAGGTTCGCTGGAGCAGTGGGAGCATCGGTCTGGTCCCCAATATGTGACAATCAACGCTTTGCCCCGGGGAGCTTGGATGGCAGGTTCCGAGTATGGCAAAGGGCGGGAATTGAGAAGATGGGGGGCTTGTATCCAGATGGGAGCTTCCCTAGCTTGTGAGCGCTGGAGGAGAAATTTGGGTTGGCAAGTGGGAACAAATGTAGATATTTCCAGGTGCGGGACTTTCTGCGTTGGCAGGTATCATCCTTCCCACTCCTGCCACTAAGGGTAGTGGCTACCAGATGGATGGGAGAGGGCAGCGTCTCAGACATCTACAAAGAACTCATGGTGGCGGAGGAGATGCAGATCGAGGAGCTGAAGCGTAAATGGGAGGAGGAGCTTGATGGTGAGATGGAGGATAGCGTATGGGCGGACACGTTGAGCAGAGTCAACGTGACTGCTACATATGCCAGGCTCAGCTTGATCCAATTCAAGGTGGTCCATCGGGCCCACGTGACAGTGGCCCGGATGGGTAGACCCACGGGGCCCACGTGACAGTGGCCCGGATGAGTAGACCCACGGAGCCCACGTGACAGTGGCCCGGATGGGTAGACCCACGGAGCCCACGTGACAGTGGCCCGGATGGGTAGACCCACTGGGCCCACGTGACAGTGGCCCGGATGAGTAGACCCATCGGGCCCACGTGGCAGTGGCCCGGATGAGTAGACCCATCGGGCCCACGTGGCAGTGGCCCGGATGAGTAGACCCACGGGGCCCACGTGACAGTGGCCCGGATGGGTAGACCCACCCACGGAGCCCACGTGGCAGTGGCCCGGATGGGTAGACCCACCCACGGAGCCCACGTGGCAGTGGCCCGGATGAGTAGACCCACGGGGCCCACGTGACAGTGGCCCGGATGGGTAGACCCACGGGGCCCACGTGACAGTGGCCCGGATGAGGAGACCCACGGGGCCCACGTGACAGTGGCCCGGATGAGTAGACCCACGGAGCCCACGTGGCAGTGGCCCGGATGAGTAGACCCACGGGGCCCACGTGACAGTGGCCCGGATGGGTAGACCCACTGGGCCCACGTGACAGTGGCCCGGATGGGTAGACCCATCGGGCCCACGTGACAGTGGCCCGGATGGGTAGACCCACGGGGCCCACGTGACAGTGGCCCGGATGAGTAGACCCATCGGGCCCACGTGACAGTGGCCTGGATGAGTAGACCCATCGGGCCCACGTGACAGTGGCCCGGATGAGTAGATTCTTTGGGGTAGCGGACAGGAGTGTAAAATATGCGGGAGGACCGGCGACCCATGTCCACATATTCTGAGCGTGTCCAAAACTTAGGGGATATTGGAAGGGGTTTGCGGACGTCATGCCCAGAGTTTTGAAATAAGGGTGGCGCTGAGTCCAGAGGTGGCTATTTTCGGGGTTTGGGAAGAGCCGGGAATCCAGGAGGAGAAACAGGCAGATGTTCTGGCCTTTACTTCCCTGGTAGCCCGGAGACGGATACTGCTAGCTTGGAGGGACTCAAAGCCTCCGAAATCGGAGACCTGGTTAACTGACACGGCCAGCTTTCTCGGCCTGGACAAGATTAAGTTCACCTTGAGACGGTCAGTGTTAGGGTTCGCCCGGAGGTGCCAACCATCCATTGACTTATTTGTGGAGAATGAATCGTCAGTGGCGGGGAGGGGGGGGGGGGGGGGGCGAGTATAGCGTGGAACAGGGGGTGAATTATGCGGGTCTTGGCGGAATGGGAGTCGGAGATTGCACTATGTTTATTGTTCTTTGTACATTGTTTTTATAATGTTGCTGTTTGTGATGCCAAAAATACCTCATTAAAATTGATTATTAAAAAAGGAAGTCTTCCCTGAGCCACAACATTAATAACTTTTCAAATGCTATATGTCAAGCTCAGCAAATTCACTGAAATTAGCTCTCAGACTTGGCACTGATGACTTATCACGTCCTCTGAGAGGAAATGCAAAAGAAGACGGCAGGTTGGCTTTGGGAACAACACAAATAAGCACTTTCCTCCAATAGGAGGAGTCCTTTGCCAAATCAGCTGACAAGGCAGAATCAATTCTTCCCCATTTTGAACGAGCCGACACACAGCATTAACAGGACCTTTAACATCCACCTGGCTGGGTCAAGTAGCCACTCACCTGCTCCTCTCGATGCTTCACAGGCACGTTGGAGATGGCTCATCTTGGCACAGCGCTGGGCGTATCACGCCTCCTTATTGCTGGCTAGCCTGTCCTCCTCAGCCCTGGAGACTGAGTTGCCACTCAACCATTCACCTGGCTGCTCGTCAGCTGTTCACCCCGGCAGGCTCGCTCGTCACCTCAGGGCTTCCGCTGGCCTCAGAGCCTTGCTTTGCTGTTGCTGCCCCCTCTGTCCTCACCTTGATGTGGAGATGCCGGCGTTCACTGAGGAAGGAGCAGCGCTCCCAAAGCTGGTGTTTGAAATAAACCTGTTGGACTTTAACCTCGTGTTGTTAGACTTCTTAGTGTCCTCACCTTGTTCACGCACCTTCAGAGACATTCACAGCCACATACAGAGACAGAGAGAGACATTCACAGGCACATACAGAGACAGAGAGAGACATTCACAGGCACATACAGAGACAGAGAGAGATTCACAGACACAGACAGAGACAGAGAGAGAATCACAGAAACACACAAAGACACAGAGAGAGAATCACAGAAACACACAAAGACACAGAGGGAGAATCACAGAAACACACAAAGACACAGAGAGAGAATCACAGAAACACACAAAGACACAGAGAGAGAGAATCACAGAAACACACAAAGACACAGAGAGAGAGAATCACAGAAACACACAAAGACACAGAGAGAGAATCACAGAAACACACAGGGAGAAAGGGAGAAATCACAGATACACTCAGACACAGAGAGAGATTCACAGACACACACAGAGACAGAGAGAAAGACTCACAGCTGCATACCGTGTCTAACAATGTCAGATAATGACAGTTAAATATACAGAGAAAGAGGTCAGATTATTGGTGGTTTGTTTCACAGCTGGCAGGAGGTGTGTGTGAAGGTGTCGCTTTACATTGTGGAGAACAAAAGGTTTAGCTTTAATGCAGCATCTGTTGAATTCTCGTGCGATTTGCTTGTGATTGGTCAGGTTTCCGGGAGCCAGAATACACTTAAATCTTCTGGTGAGCAGAGTGAATATATCCACCAGGGTCCAGTGAGTGTCACTCTGTTCCAAAATGCATGGTCACAAAACTGCATGGTCTGCTTTAAAAGCCAGCGATTTAGCCCAGTGAGCTAAATCAGCCCCAGGGCACAGTGGTACAGCATTTAGCCCTGCTGCCTCACAGCGCCAGACACCCAGATTTGATTCTGTTGGTTCTGGGTGTCTGTGAAGTTTGTACATTCTCTCCGTGTCTGCCTCCATTTCCTCCGGGAGATCACATTTCCTCCCGCAGACCAAAGATGGTTAGGTTAGGTGGATTGGACACGCTAAATTGCCCACTAATGTCCAATAGGTTAGGTGTGCTTAATGGGTGTGGGGTGAGACAGGGTGCTCTTTCAGAGAGTCGGTACAGTCTCAATGGGCCAAATGGCCTTCTGCACTGCAGGAATTGGATGATGGGGAGGATGTGACAGTTGTTCATGATGAAGAGATACAGAGAGCTACTGGGAAAGAGAGAGTGGAGAAGGCTGAGCTGGGCAGAGAGAGAGGGAGGGTGACATTGGCATGGATTGATACAAGGACAGTGTTGAACAGAAAGCTACGCGCATTTACATATCCCAGTGGGAAAACAATTGTTGGCACCAGTGTACTTGAACGGGAATTTGGCTGGAGTTGGATTGGCTGGTTCTGCCGGCAGAGCACCCCTGCCAGCGAGCTTCCCGGTGGGAAAAGGTGCTTCCAAGGGGAAATCCCACTGACAGCGATTGGAGCAGAGAATCCCACGCCAATCAGTACGCCACCTCCCGCTGCCAAAGAACAGGAGGCTGGGAGGCCTGACAATCCCACTGACAGCGATTGGAGCAGAGAATCCCACGCCAATCAGTACGCCACCTCCCGCTGCCAAAGAACAGGAGGCTGGGAGGCCTGACAATCCCACTGACAGCGATTGGAGCAGAGAATCCCACGCCAATCAGTACGTCACCTCCCGCTGCCAAAGAACAGGAGGCTGGGAGGCCTGACAATCCCACTGACAGCGATTGGAGCAGAGAATCCCACGCCAATCAGTACGCCACCTCCCGCTGCCAAAGAACAGGAGGCTGGGAGGCCTGACAATCCCACTGACAGCGATTGGAGCAGAGAATCTCACGCCAATCAGTACGCCACCTCCCGCTGCCAAAGAACAGGAGGCTGCGAGGCCTGACAATCCCACTGACAGCGATTGGAGCAGAGAATCCCACGCCAATCAGTACGCCACCTCCCGCTGCCAAAGAACAGGAGGCTGGGAGGCCTGACAATCCCACTGACAGCGATTGGAGCAGAGAATCCCACGCCAATCAGTACGCCACCTCCCGCTGCCAAAGAACAGGAGGCTGGGAGGCCTGACAATCCCACTGACAGCGATTGGAGCAGAGAATCCCACGCCAATCAGTACGCCACCTCCCGCTGCCAAAGAACAGGAGGCTGGGAGGCCTGACAATCCCACTGACAGCGATTGGAGCAGATAATCCCACGCCAATCAGTACGCCACCTCCCGCTGCCAAAGAACAGGAGGCTGGGAGGCCTGACAATCCCACTGACAGCGATTGGAGCAGAGAATCCCACGCCAATCAGTACGTCACCTCCCGCTGCCAAAGAACAGGAGGCTGCGAGGCCTGAAAAAAACGCCCCTTATTTCCCAGGATTTTCTGGTAAATTATTTTAATGTTTACAGGACAAGCTGAGTAGCAAGCTCGAGGGGCTGAATGGCCTCCTCCTGTTCTTGTGTAACAGGCTCGAGGGGCTGAATGGGCCTCCTCCTGTTCCTGTGTAACAGACTCGAGGGGCTGAATGGGACCTCCATGTGCATGTGTAACAGACTCGATGGGCTGAATGGCCTCCTCCTGTTCTTGTGTAACAGGCTCGAGGGGCTGAATGGGTCCCCTCCTGTTCCTGTGTAACAGACTCGAGGGGCCGAATGGGACCTCCATGTGCATGTGTAACAGACTCGATGGGCTGAATGGGCTTCTATTCCTATGTAACAGGCTCAAGGGGCTGAATGGGCGCCTTCCTGTTCCTGTGTAACAGACTCGAGGAGGGGCTGGATGGGCCTCCTGTTCCTGTGTAACAGGCTTGAGGGGCTGAATGGGCCTCTTGTTCGTGTGTAACAGGCTTGAGGGGCTGAATGGGCCTCCTCCTGTTCCTGTGTAACAGGCTCGAGGGGCTGAATGGGTCTCCTCCTGTTCCTGTGTAACAGATTCGAGGGGCCGAATGGGAGCTCCATGTGCATGTGTAACAGACACGATGGGCTGAATGGCCTCCTCCTGTTCTTGTGTAACAGGCTCGAGGGGCTGAATGGGTCTCCTCCTGTTGCTGTGTAACAGACTCGAGGGGCCGAATGGGACCTCCATGTGCATGTGTAACAGGCTCAATGGGCTGAATGGGCTTCTATTCCTATGTAACAGGCTCAAGGGGCTGAATGGGCGCCTTCCTGTTCCTGTGTAACAGGCTCGAGGAGCTGAATGGGCCTCCTGTTCCTGTGTAACAGGCTCGAGGGGCTGAATGGGCCTCCTGTTCCTGTGTAACAGGCTTGAGGGGCTGAATGGGCCTCCTCCTGTTCCTGTGTAACAGGCTAGAGGGGCTGAATGGGCCTCCTCTTGTTCCTGTGTAACAGACTCGAGGGGCCGAATGGGACCTCCATGTGCATGTGTAACAGACTCGATGGGCTGAATGGGCTTCTATTCCTATGTAACAGGCTCAAGGGGCTGAATGGGCGCCTTCCTGTTCCTGTGTAACAGACTCGAGGAGGGGCTGAATGGGCCTCCTGTTCCTGTGTAACAGGCTTGAGGGGCTGAATGGGCCTCTTGTTCCTGTGTAACAGGCTCGAGGGGCTGAATGGGTCTCCTCCTGTTCCTGTGTAACAGACTCGAGGGGCCGAATGGGACCTCCATGTGCATGTGTAACAGACTCGATGGGCTGAATGGCCTCCTCCTGTTCTTGTGTAACAGGCTCGAGGGGCTGAATGGGTCTCCTCCTGTTCCTGTGTAACAGACTCGAAGGGCCGAATGGGACCTCCATGTGCATGTGTAACAGGCTCGATGGGCTGAATGGGCTTCTATTCCTATGTAACAGGCTCAAGGGGCTGAATGGGCGCCTTCCTGTTCCTGTGTAACAGGCTCGAGGGGCTGAATGGGCCTCCTCCTGTTCCTGTGTAACAGGCTCGAGTGGCTGAATGGGCCTCCTCCAGCTCCTGTGTAACAGGCTCGAGGGGCTGAATGGGCCTCCTCTTGTTCCTGTGTAACAGGCTCGAGGGGCTGAATGGGCCTCCTCCTGTTCCTGTGTTACAGGCTCGAGGGGCTGAATGGGCCTCCTCTTGTTCCTGTATAACAGGCTCGAGGGGCTGAATGGGCCTCCTCCTGTTCCTGTGTAACAGGCTCTAGGGGCTGAATAGGCCCCTCCTGTTCCAGTGTAACAGGCTTGAGGGGCTGAATGGGCCTCCTCCTGTTCCTGTGTAACAGGCTCGAGGGGCTGAATGGGCCTCCTCCTGTTCCTGTGTAACAGACTCGAGGAGGGGCTGAATGAGCCTCCTGTTCCTGTGTAACAGACACGAGGGGCTGAATGGGCCTCCTCCTGTTCCTGTGTAACAGGCTCGAGGGGCTGAATGGGCCTCCTCCTGTTCCTGTGTAACTGGCACGAGAAGGGTTCTGGGAATGGGCTTTGTCCTGTTGCAGTCTTACAGGCTCGAGGGGCTGAATGGACCTCCTCCTGTTCTTGTGTACGTGGCTCGAGGAATGGCTGAATGGGATTCCTCTTGTTCCTGTGTAACTGAATCGAGGGGCTGAATGGCTCTCTTCCTATTCCCGAGTAAAAGGTTCGAGGGGCTGAATGGGCCTCCTCCTGTTCCTGTGCACCAGACTCGCGGGCCATAGAACATAGAACAGTACAGCACAGAACAGGCCCTTCGGCCCTTGATGTTGTGCCGAGCAATGATCACCCTACTTAAACCCACGTATCCACCCTATACCGGTAACCCAACAATCCCCCCATTAACCTTACACTACAGGCAATTTATCATGGCCAATCCACCTAACCCGCACATCTTTGGACTGTGGGAGGAAACCGGAGCACCCGGAGGAAACCCACCCACACACGGGGAGAACGTGCAGACTCCACACAGACAGTGACCCAGCCGGGAATTGAACCTGGGACCCTGGAGCTGTGAAGCATTGATGCTAACCACCATGCTACCGTGAGACCCCCCCCATGCTACCGTCAGGCCCCATCTTCCTGTTCCTGTGAAACAGGCTTTAGCGGTTGAATGGGCCTCCTCCTGTTCCTGTGTAACAGACTCGAGGGGCTGAATGGCCGTCCTCCAGTTCCTGTGCAACAGGCTCGAGGGGCTGAATGGGCCTCCTCCTGTTCCTGTGCAACAGGCTCGAGGGGCTGAATGGGCCTCCTCATGTTCCAGTGTAAAAACCCCGATGGTTTGAATAGGCCTCCTCCAGTTCAGTGTTACAAGCTCAAGGGTCTGAATGATCCTCCTTCTGTTTCGATGTAAAAGGCTCGAAAGGCTGAATGGGCCTCTACCAGTTCCTGTGTAACAGGCTCGAGGGGCTGAATGGGTCTCTACCAGTTCCTCTGTAACAGGTTCGAGGGGCTGAATGGGCCTCTTCCTGTTCCTGTGTAACAGACTCGAGGAGGGGCTGAATGGGCATCCTCCTGTTCCTGAGTAAAAGACTGGAGGGGCTGAATGGCACTACTGTTCCTGAGTAACAGGGTCGAGGGGCTGAATGGCACTCCTGTTCCTGAGTAACAGGGTCGAGGGGCCGAATGTGCCTCCTCCTGTTCCTGAGTAACAGACTCAAGAGGCTGAATGGGCCTCCTGTCCCTGTGTAACATGCTCGAGGGGCTGAATGGGCCTCCTCCTGTTCCTGTGTAACAGACTCGAGGGGCTGATTGGGCCTCCTCCTGTTCCTGTGTAACAGACTCGAGGGGCTGAATGGGCCTCCTCCTGTTCCTGTGTAACAGACTCGAGGGGCTGAATGGGCTCCCTCCTGTTCCTGTGTAACAGTCTCGAGGGGCTGAATGGGCTCCCTCCTGTTCCTGTGTAACAGTCTCGAGGGGCTGAATGGGCCTCCTCCTGTTCCTGTGCAACAGTCTCGAGGGGCTGAATGGGCTCCCTCCTGTTCCTGTGTAACAGTCTCGAGGGGCTGAATGGGCCTCCTCCTGTTCCTGTGTAACAGTCTCGAAGGGCTGAATGGGCCTCCTCCAGTTCCTGTGTAACAGGCTCGAGGGGCTGAATGGGCCTCCTCATGTTCCAGTGTAAAAACCCCGATGGTTTGAATAGGCCTCCTCCAGTTCAGTGTTACAAGCTCAAGGGTCTGAATGATCCTCCTTCTGTTTCGATGTAAAAGGCTCGAAAGGCTGAATGGGCCACTACCAGTTCCTGTGTAACAGGCTCGAGGGGCTGAATGGGTCTCTACCAGTTCCTCTGTAACAGGCTCGAGGGGCTGAATGGGCCTCTTCCTGTTCCTGTGTAACAGACTCGAGGAGGGGCTGAATGGGCATCCTCCTGTTCCTGAGTAAAAGACTGGAGGGGCTGAATGGCACTACTGTTCCTGAGTAACAGGGTCGAGGGGCTGAATGAGCCACCTCCTGTTCCTGTGTAACAGGCTCGAGGGGCTGAATGGGCCTCCTCCTGTTCCTGAATAACAGACTCGAGGGGCTGAATGGCCGTCCTCCAGTTCCTGTGCAACAGGCTCGAGGGGCTGAATGGGCCTCCTCCTGTTCCTGTGCAACAGGCTCGAGGGGCTGAATGGGCCTCCTCATGTTCCAGTGTAAAAACCCCGATGGTTTGAATAGGCCTCCTCCAGTTCAGTGTTACAAGCTCAAGGGTCTGAATGATCCTCCTTCTGTTTCGATGTAAAAGGCTCGAAAGGCTGAATGGGCCTCTACCAGTTCCTGTGTAACAGGCTCGAGGGGCTGAATGGGTCTCTACCAGTTCCTCTGTAACAGGTTCGAGGGGCTGAATGGGCCTCTTCCTGTTCCTGTGTAACAGACTCGAGGAGGGGCTGAATGGGCATCCTCCTGTTCCTGAGTAACAGACTGGAGGGGCTGAATGGCACTACTGTTCCTGAGTAACAGGGTCGAGGGGCTGAATGGCACTCCTGTTCCTGAGTAACAGGGTCGAGGGGCCGAATGTGCCTCCTCCTGTTCCTGAGTAACAGACTCAAGAGGCTGAATGGGCCTCCTGTCCCTGTGTAACATGCTCGAGGGGCTGAATGGGCCTCCTCCTGTTCCTGTGTAACAGACTCGAGGGGCTGAATGGGCCTTCTCCTGTTCCTGTGTAACAGACTCGAGGGGCTGAATGGGCCTCCTCCTGTTCCTGTGTAACAGACTCGAGGGGCTGAATGGGCCTCCTCCTGTTCCTGTGTAACAGACTCGAGGGGCTGAATGGGCTCCCTCCTGTTCCTGTGTAACAGGCTCGAGGGGCTGAATGGGCTCCCTCCTGTTCCTGTGTAACAGTCTCGAGGGGCTGAATGGGCTCCCTCCTGTTCCTGTGTAACAGGCTCGAGGGGCTGAATGAGCCGCCTCCTGTTCCTGTGTAACAGACTCGAGGGGCTGAATGGGCCTCCTCCTGTTCCTGTGTAACAGGCTCGAGGGGCTGAATGGGCCTCCTCCTGTTCCTGTGTAACAGGCTCGAGGGGCTGAATGGGCCTCCTCATGTTCCTGTGTAACAGGCTCGAGGGGCTGAATGGGCCTCCTCATGTTCCAGTGTAAAAACCCCGATGGTTTGAATAGGCCTCCTCCAGTTCAGTGTTACAAGCTCAAGGGTCTGAATGATCCTCCTTCTGTTTCGATGTAAAAGGCTCGAAAGGCTGAATGGGCCACTACCAGTTCCTGTGTAACAGGCTCGAGGGGCTGAATGGGCCACTACCAGTTCCTCTGTAACAGGTTCGAGGGGCTGAATGGGCCTCTTCCTGTTCCTGTGTAACAGACTCGAGGAGGGCTGAATGGGCATCCTCCTGTTCCTGAGTAAAAGACTGGAGGGGCTGAATGGCACTACTGTTCCTGAGTAACAGGCTCGAGGGGCTGAATGGGCCTCCTCCTGTTCCTGAGTAACAGACTCAAGAAGCTGAATGGGCATCCTCCTGTTCCTGTGTAACAGACTCGAGGGGCTGAATGGGCCTCCTCCTGTTCCTGTGTAACAGTCTCGAGGGGCTGAATGGGCCTCCTCCTGTTCCTGTGTAACAGTCTCGAGGGGCTGAATGGGCCTCCTCCTGTTCCTGTGTAACAGACTCGAGGGGCTGAATGGGCTCCCTCCTGTTCCTGTGTAACAGTCTCGAGGGGCTGAATGGGCCTCCTCCTGTTCCTGTGTAACAGTCTCGAGGGGCTGAATGGGCCTCCTCCTGTTCCTGTGTAACAGTCTCGAGGGGCTGAATGGGCCTCCTCCTGTTCCTGTGTAACAGGCTCGAAGAGCTGAATGGGCCTCATCCTGTTCCTGTGTAACAGGCTCGAAGGGCTGAATGGGCCTCCTCCAGTTCCTGTGCAACAGGCTCGAGGGGCTGAATGGGCCTCTTCCTGTTCCTGTGTACCAGGCTTAAGGGGCTGAATGGGCCCCTCCTGTTCCTGTGTACCAGGCTTAAGGGGCTGAATGGGCCTCCTCCTGTTCCTGTGTACCAGGCTTAAGGGCCTAAATGGGCCTCCTGTTCCTGTGTAACAGGTTCGAGGGGCTGACTGGGCCTCCTCCTGATCCTGTTTAACAGAGTCGAGGGGTTGAATGCGCCTCCTCCTGTTCCTGTGTAACAGAATTGAGGTGAGGGGCTGATAGGGCCTCCTCCTGTTCCTGTGGAACAGATTCACCGAGAGACAGAATGCGCCTCCTGCTGTTCCTGTATATCAGGTTCGAGGAGGGGCTGTATGGGCCTACAGTTGCTGTGCAACAGTATCGAACAGCTGAAAGGCCCTCCTGTTCCTGTGTAACAGGCTAGAGGGGCTGAATGGGCCTCCTCCTGTTCCTGTGTAACAGGCTCGAGGGGCTGAATGGGCCTCCTCCTGTTCCTGTGTAACAGGCTTGAGGGGCTGAATGGGCCTCCTCCTGTTCCTGTGTAACAGGCTCGAGGGGCTGAATGGGCCTCCTCCTGTTCCTGTGTGACAGACACGAGGGGCTGAATGGGCCTCCTGTTCCTGTGTGACAGACACGATGGGCTGAATGGGCCTCCTCCTCTTTCTTAGTGACAGACATCAGGAGGGGCTGAATGGGGTCCTCCTGTTTCTGTGTAAAAGGCCTGTGGGGTTGAATAGGCCTCCTCCTGTTCCGTATTACAACCTCGAGGGGCCGAATGGCCTCCTACTCTTCCTGAGTATCAGAGTCGAAGAGGGGATTAATGGGGCTCTCCTGTTCCTGTGTAAGAGGCTCGAGGGGCCGAATGGGCCTCCTCCTGTTCCTGTGTAACAGGCTCGAGGAGCCGAATGGGCCTCCTCCGTTCCTGTGTAACAGACACAAGGGGCTGAATGGGCCTCCTGTTCTTGTGTAACAGGCTCGAGGGGCTGAATGGGCCTCCTCCTGTTCCTGTGTAACAGGCTTAAGGGGCTGAATGGGCCTCCTGTTCCTGTGTAACAGTCTTGAGGAATGGCTGAATGGGATTCCTCTCGTTCCTGCGTAACTGACTCTTGGGGCTGAAAGGGCATCCTCCTGTTTCTGTGCAACGGGCTCAAGGGCTGAATGGCTCTTTTCATGTCCCTGGGTAACAGACTAATGGGGCTAAAGGGCCTCCTGTTCCTGTGTAACAGGCTCGAGGGGCTGAATGGGCCTCCTCCTGTTCCTGTGTAACAGGCTCGAGGGGCTGAATGGGCCTCCTCCTGTCCTGTGTAACAGGCTCAAGGGGCTGAATGGGTCTCCTCCTGTTCCTGTGTAACAGGCTCGAGGGGCTGAATGGGCCTCCTCCTGTTCCTGTGTAACAGGCTCGAGGGGCTGAATGGGCCTCTCCTGTTCCTGTGTAACAGACTCGAGGGGCTGAATGGGCCTCCTCCTGTTCCTGGTAACAGGCTTAAGGGCTGAATGGGCCTCCTCCCTGTTCCTGTGTAACAGGCTCGAGGGGCTGACTGGGCCTCCTCCTGTTCCTGTGTAACAGACTCGACGAGTGGGTTGAATTGGGTCTCCTCCTGTTCCTGTGTAACAGGCCGGAGGGGCTGACATGGTCTCCTCATGTTCCTGTGGAACGGACTCGAGGGGCTGAATGAACCTCATCCTCTTCCTCTGCATCAGGGTAGCATGGGTGGTTAGAATAAATGCTTCACAGCTCCAGGGTCCCAGGTCAATTCCCGGCTGGGTCACTGTCTGTGTGGAGTCTGCAAGTCCTCCCCCTGTGTGCGTGGGTTTCCTCCGGGTGCTCCGGTTTCCTCCACACAGTCCAAAGATGTGCGGGTTAGGTGGATTGGACATGCTAAATTTCCCGTAGTGTCCTAATAAAAGTAAGGTTAGCAGGGGTTGTTGGGTTACGGGTATAGGGTGGATACGTGGGTTTGAGTAGGTGATCATGGCTCGGCACAACATTGAGGGCCGAAGGGCCTGTTCTGTGCTGTACTGTTCTATGTTCTATCAGACTCGAGGAGGGTCTCAATGGGCGCCCTCCTGTTCCTTAGCAGACACGATGGGCTGAATGGCTATCTTTCTGCTTCTGTGTAACATGCTCGAGGGGCTGAATGGGCCTTCTCCTGTTCCTGTGTAACAGGTTTAAGGGGCTGACTGGGCCTCCTCCTGATCCTGTTTAAAAGAGTTGAGGGGCTGATTGGGCCTCCTCCTGTTCCTGTGTAAAAGGCTCAAGGGGCTGAATGGGCCTCTACCAGTTCCTGTGTAACAGGCTCAAGGGGCTGAATGGGCATCCTCCTGTTCCTGAGTAACAGGGTCGAGGGGCTGAATGGGCCTCCTCCTGTTCCTAACAGGGTCGAGGGGCTGACTGGGCCTCCTCCTGATCCTGTTTAAAAGAGTTGAGGGGCTGATTGGGCCTCCTCCTGTTCCTGTGTAACAGGCTCGAGGAGGGGCTGATGGGCCTCCTCCTGTTCCTGTGTACAGGCTCGAGGGGCTGAATGGGCCTCCTCATGTTCCTGTGGAACGGACTCGAGGGGCTGAATGAACCTCATCCTCAGTAACAGACTCGAGGAGCTGAATGGGCCTCCTCCTGTTCCTGTGTAACAGGCTCGAGGGGCTGAATGGGCCTCCTCCTGTTCCTGTGTAACAGGCTCGAAGAGCTGAATGGGCCTCCTCCTGTTCCTGAGTAACAGACTCGAGGGGCTGAATGGGTCTCCTCCTGTTCCTGTGTAACAGGCCGGAGGGGCTGAATGGCCTCCTCATGTTCCTGTGGAACGGACTCGAGGGGCTGAATGGGCCTCCTCCTGTTCCTGTGTAACAGGCTCGAGGGGCTGAATGGGCCTCCTCATGTTCCTGTGGAACGGACTCGAGGGGCTGAATGAACCTCATCCTCTTCCTCTGCATCAGACTCGAGGAGGGTCTCAATGGGCGCCCTCCTGTTCCTTAGCAGACACGATGGGCTGAATGGCTATCTTTCTGCTTCTGTGTAACAGACTCGAGGGGCTGAATGTGCCTTTTCCTGTTCCTCTGTAACAGGCTCGAGGGGCTGAATGGGCGTCCTGTTCCTGTGTAACAGGTTTGAGGGGCTGACTGGGCCTCCTCCTGATCCTGTTTAAAAGAGTTAAGGGGCTGAATGGGCCCCTCCTGTTCCTGTGTACCATGCTTAAGGGGCTGAATGGGCCTCCTCCTGTTCCTGTGTACCAGGCTTAAGGGGCTGAATGGGCCTCCTGTTCCTGTGTAACAGGTTCGAGGGGCTGACTGGGCCTCCTCCTGATCCTGTTTAACAGAGTCGAGGGGCTGAATGCGCCTCCTCCTGTTCCTGTGTAACAGAATCGAGGTGAGGGGCTGATAGGGCCTCCTCCTGTTCCTGTGGAACAGATTCACCGAGAGACAGAATGCGCCTCCTGCTGTTCCTGTATATCAGGTTCGAGGAGGGGCTGTATGGGCCTACAGTTGCTGTGCAACAGTATCGAACAGCTGAAAGGCCCTCCTGTTCCTGTGTAACAGAATCGAAAGGGCCTCCTCCTGTTCCTGTGTAACAGGCTAGAGGGGCTGAATGGGCCTCCTCCTGTTCCTGTGTAACAGGCTCGAGGGGCTGAATGGGCCTCCTCCTGTTCTGTGTAACAGGCTCGAGGGGCTGAATGGGCCTCCTCCTGTTCCTGTGTAACAGGCTCGAGGGGCTGAATGGGCCTCCTCCTGTTCCTGTGTAACAGGCTGGAGGGGCTGAATGGGCCTCCTCCTGTTCCTGCGTAACAGGCTCGAGGGGCTGAATGGGCCTCCTCCTGTTCCTGTGTAACAGACACGAGGGGCTGAATGGGCCTCCTGTTCCTGTGTAACAGACACGATGGGCTGAATGGGCCTCCTCCTCTTTCTGAGTGACAGACTCAGGAGGGGCTGAATGGGGCCCTCCTGTTCCTGTGTAAAAGGCCTGTGGGGTTGAATAGGCCTCCTCCAGTTCAGTATTACAACCTCGAGGGGCCGAATGGGCCTCCTCCTCTTCCTGAGTATCAGAGTCGAAGAGGGGATAAATGGGCCTCTCCTGTTCCTGTGTAACAGGCTCGAGGGGCTCAATGGGCCTCCTCCTGTTCCTGTGTAACAGGCTCGAGGAGGGGGGGCCGAATGGGCCTCCTGTTCCTGTAACAGACACGAGGGCTGAATGGGCCTCCTGTTCTTGTGTAACAGGCTCGAGGGGCGAATGGGCCTCCTCTGTTCCTGTGTAACAGGCTTAAGGGGCTGAATGGGCCTCCTGTTCTTGTGAACAGGCTCGAGGGGCTGAATGGGCCTCCTCCTGTCTGTGCAACGGGCTCAAGGGGCTGAATGGCTCTTTTCATGTCCCTGGGTAACAGACTAATGGGGCTAAATGGGCCCCCGTTCCTGTGTAACAGGCTCAAGGGGCTGAATGGGTCTCCTCCTGTTCCTGTGTAACAGGCTCGAGGGGCTGAATGGGCCTCCTCCTGTTCCTGTGTAACAGGCTCGAGGGGCTGAATGGGCCTCCTCCTGTTCCTGTGTAACAGGCTCGAGGGTCTGAATGGGCCTCCTCCTGTTCCTGTGTAACAGGCTCGAGGGGCTGAATGGGCCTCCTCCTGTTCCTGTGTAACAGGTTCGAGGGGCTGAATGGGCCTCCTCCTGTTCCTGTGTAACAGACTCGAGGGGCTGAATGGGCCTCCTCCTGTTCCTGTGTAACAGGCTTAAGGGCTGAATGGGCCTCCTCCTGTTCCTGTGTAACAGGCTCGAGGGGCTGACTGGGCCTCCTCCTGTTCCTGTGTAACAGACTCGACGAGGGGTTGAATGGGTCTCCTCCTGTTCCTGTGTAACAGGCCGGAGGGGCTGAATGGTCTCCTCATGTTCCTGTGGAACGGACTCGAGGGGCTGAATGAACCTCAT
>NW_024055645.1:0-25567 GCF_902713615.1 Scyliorhinus canicula | reverse complement strand
CCCCCCGAGCCTGTTACACAGGAACAGGAGGAGGCCCATTCAGCCCCTCGAGCCTGTTACACAGGAACAGGAGAAGGCACATTCAGCCCCTCGAGTCTGTTACACAGAAGCAGAAAGATAGCCATTCAGCCCATCGTGTCTGCTGAGGAACAGGAGGGCGCCCATTGAGACCCTCCTCGAGTCTGATGCAGAGGAAGAGGATGAGGTTCATTCAGCCCCTCGAGTCCGTTCCACAGGAACATGAGGAGGCCATTCAGCCCCTCCGGCCTGTTACACAGGAACAGGAGGAGACCCATTCAACCCCTCGTCGAGTCTGTTACACAGGAACAGGAGGAGGCCCATTCAGCCCCTCGAGCCTGTTACAGAGGAACAGGGGGAGGCCCAATCAGCCCCTCGAGTCTGTTACAGAGGAACAGGAGGAGACCCATTCAGCCCCTCCTCGAGCCTGTTACACAGGAACAGGAGGAGGCCCATTCAGCCCCACGACCCTGTTACACAGGAACAGGAGGCCCAGTCAGCCCCTCGAACCTGTTACACAGGAACAGGAGGAGGCCCATTCAGCCCCTCGAGCCTGTTACACAAGAACAGGAGGCCCAGTCAGCCCCTCGAACCTGTTACACAGGAACAGGAGGAGGCCCATTCAGCCCCTCGAGCCTGCTACAGAGGAACAGGAGGAGGCCCATTCCGCCCCTCGAGCCTGTTACACAGGAACAGGAGGAGGCCCATTCAGCCCCTCGAGCCTGTTACACAGGAACAGGAGGAGGCCCAGTCAGCCCCTCGAGCCTGTTACACAGGAACAGGAGGAGGCCCAGTCAGCCCCTCGAACCTGTTACACAGGAACAGGACGCCCATTCAGCCCCTCGAGCCTGTTACAGAGGAACAGGAGGAGGCCCATTCAGCCCCTCGTGTCTGTTCCACAGGAACAGGAGGAGCCCATTCAGCCCCTCGACCCTGTTACTCAGGAACAGGAGAAGGCACATTCAGCCCCTCGAGTCTGTTACACAGAAGCAGAAAGATAGCCATTCAGCCCATCGTGTCTGCTAAGGAACAGGAGGGCGCCATTGAGACCCTCCTCGAGTCTGATGCAGAGGAAGAGGATGAGGTTCATTCAACCCCTCGAGTCCGTTCCACAGGAACATGAGGAGGCCATTCAGCCCCTCCGGCCTGTTACACAGGAACAGGAGGAGAACCATTCAACCCCTCGTCGAGTCTGTTACACAGGAACAGGAGGAGGCCCAATCAGCCCCTCGAGCATGTTACACAGAACAGGAGGCCCATTCAGCCCCTCGAGCCTCTTACTCAGGAACAGGAGGAGGCCTAATCAGCCCCTCGAGTCTGTTACAGAGGAACAGGAGGAGAACCCATTCAGCCCCTCCTCGAGCCTGTTACACAGGAACAGGAGGAGCCCATTCAGCCCCTCGACCCTGTTAGGAACAGGAGTAGGCCCATTCAGCCCCTCGACCCTGTTACTCAGGAACAGGAGGATGCCCATTCAGCCCCTCGAGTCTGTTACACAGGAACAGGAGGAGGCCCATTCAGCCCCTCGAGTCTGTTACACAGGAACAGGAGGCCCATTCAGCCCCTTGAGCCTGTTACACAGGAACTGGTAGAGGCCCATTCAGCCCCTTGAGCCTGTTACACAGGAACAGGAGGAGGCCCATTCAGCCCCTCGAGCCTGTTACACAGGAACAGGAGGAGGCCCATTCAGCCCCTCACCTCGATTCTGTTACACAGGAACAGGAGGAGGCCCATTCAGCCCCCAACTCTTTTAAACAGGTATCAGGAGGAGGCCCAGTCAGCCCCTCAAACCTGTTACACAGGAACAGGACGCCCATTCAGCCCCTCGAGCCTGTTACAGAGGAACAGGAAAGGCACATTCAGCCCCTCGAGTCTGTTACACAGAAGCAGAAAGATAGCCATTCAGCCCATCGAGTCTGCTAAGGAACAGGAGGGCGCCCATTGAAACCCTCCTCGAGTCTGATGCAGAGGAAGAGGATGAGGTTCATTCAGCCCCTCGAGTACGTTCCACAGGAACATGAGGAGGCCCATTCAGCCCCTCGAGCCTGTTACACAGGAACAGGAGGAGGCCCATTCAGCCCCTCGAGTCCGTTCCACAGGAACATGAGGAGGCCATTCAGCCCCTCCGGCCTGTTACACAGGAACAGGAGGAGACCCATTCAGCCCCTCGAGTCTGTTACTCAGGAACAGGAGGAGGCCCATTCAGCTCTTCGAGCCTGTTACACAGGAACAGGAGACCCATTCAGCCCCTCGTGTCTGTTACACAGGAACAGGAGGAGGCCCATTCAGCCCCTCGAGACTGTTACACAGGAACAGGAGGAGGCCCATTCAGCTCCTCGAGTCTGTTACTGAGGATGAGGTTCATTCAGCCCCTCGAGTCCGTTCCACAGGAACATGAGGAGGCCCATTCAGCCCCTCGAGCCTGTTCACAGGAACAGGAGGAGGCCATCAGCCCCTCCTCGAGCCTGTTACACAGGAACAGGAGGAGGCCCAATCAGCCCCTCAACTCTTTTAAACAGGATCAGGAGGAGGCCCAGTCAGCCCCTCGACCCTGTTAGGAACAGGAGGAGGCCCATTCAGCCCCTCGACCCTGTTACTCAGGAACAGGAGGATGCCCATTCAGCCCCTTTAGCCTGTTACACAGGAACTGGTAGAGGCCCATTCAGCCCCTTGAGCCTGTTACACAGGAACAGGAGGAGGCCCATTCAGCCCTCAGCTCTGTTACACAGGAACAGAGGAGGCCCATGTCAGCCCCTCTAGTCTGTACACAGGAACAGGAGAGGCCCATTCAGCCCCTCGAGCATGTTACACAGAACAGAAGATGCCATTCAGCCCTCGAGTCTGTTACACAGGAACCGGAGGGGCCATTCAGCCCCTTGAGTCCTGTCACAGGAAGAGGTGAGGCCATTCAGCCCCTCGAGTCGTTACACAGGAAACAGGAGGGCCCCTTCAGCCCCTCTAGCCTGTTACACAGGAAAGGAGGAGACATTCAGCCCTCGAGTCCTGTTACACATGGAACAGGAGGAGCCCATTCAGCCCCCTCTAGCTCTGTTTACACAGGAACAGGAGGAGGCCCTTCAGCCCCTCAAGTCCTGTTACACAGGAACAGGAGGAGGCCCATCAGCCCTCGAGCCTGTTACACAGGAACAGGAGGCGGCCATTCAGCCCCTCGAGCCTGTTACACAGGAACAGGAGGAGGCCCATTCAGCCCCTCGAGCCTGTTACACAGGAACAGGAGGAGGCCCATTCAGCCCCTCGAGCCTGTTACACAGGAACAGGAGGAGAACCATTCAGCCCCTTGAGCCTTTTACACAGGTACAGGAGGCCCATTTAGCCCCATTAGTCTGTTACCCAGGGACATGAAAAGAGCCATTCAGCCCCTTGAGCCCGTTGCACAGAAACAGGAGGATGCCCTTTCAGCCCCAAGAGTCAGTTACGCAGGAACGAGAGGAATCCCATTCAGCCATTCCTCAAGACTGTTACACAGGAACAGGAGGCCCATTCAGCCCCTTAAGCCTGTTACACAGGAACAGGAGGAGGCCCATTCAGCCCCTCGAGCCTGTTACACAAGAACAGGAGGCCCATTCAGCCCCTCGTGTCTGTTACACAGGAACAGGAGGAGGCCCATTCGGCTCCTCGAGCCTGTTACACAGGAACAGGAGGAGGCCCATTCGGCCCCTCGAGCCTGTTACACAGGAACAGGAGAGCCCCATTAATCCCCTCTTCGACTCTGATACTCAGGAAGAGTAGGAGGCCATTCGGCCCCTCGAGGTTGTAATACAGAACAGGAGGAGGCCTATTCAACCCCACAGGCCTTTTACACAGAAACAGGAGGACCCCATTCAGCCCCTCCTGATGTCTGTCACTAAGAAAGAGGAGGAGGCCCATTCAGCCCATCGTGTCTGTTACACAGGAACAGGAGGCCCATTCAGCCCCTCGTGTCTGTCACACAGGAACAGGAGGAGGCCCATTCAGCCCCTCGAGCCTGTTACACAGGAACAGGAGGAGGCCCATTCAGCCCCTCGTGTCTGTCACACAGGAACAGGAGGAGGCCATTCAGCCCCTCGAGCCTGTTACACAGGAACAGGAGGAGGCCCATTCAGCCCCTCCAGCCTGTTACACAGGAACAGGAGGAGGCCCAGTCAGCCCCTCGAGCCTGTTACACAGGAACAGGAGGAGGCCCATTCAGCCCCTCGAGCCTGTTACACAGGAACAGGAGGAGGCCTATTCAGCCCCTCGAGCCTATTACACAGGAACAGGATGTGGCCCATTCAGCCCCTCGTGTCTGTTACACAGGAACAGGAGGGGTCCATTCAGCCCCTCGAGCCTGTTACACAAGAACAGGAAAATGTCCATTCAGCCCCTCGAGTCTGTTAAATAGGAACAGAAGATTTCCCATTCAGCCCCTCGAGCCTGTTACACAGGAACAGAAGGACGGCCATTCAGCCCCTCGAGCCTGTTACACAGGAACAGGAAGCTGCCCATTCAGCCCTTTTAGCCTGTTACACAGGAACAGGAGGATGCCCATTCAGCCCCTCGAGCCTGTTACACAGGAACAGGAGGAGGCCCATTCAGCCCCTCGAGTCTGTTGCACAGGAACAGGAAGCTGCCCATTCAGCCCTTCTAGCCTGTTACACAGGAACAGGAGGATGCCCATTCAGCCCCTCGAGTCTGTTACACAGGAACAGGAGGCGGCCCATTCAGCCCCTTGAGCCTGTTACGCAGGAACAGGAGGATGCCCATTCAGCCCCAGTAGCTCATTACACAGGAACAGGAGGAGGCCCATTCAGCCCCTCGATCCTGTTACACAGAACAGGAGGAGGCCCATTCAGCACCTCGAGCCTGTTACACAGGAACAGGAGGAGGCCCATTCAGCCCCTCGAGCCTGTTGCACAGGAACAGGAGGCCCATCCAGCCCCTCGAATCTGTTAAATAGGAACAGAAGATTTCCCATTCAGCCCCTCGAGTCTGTTTCACAGAACAGGAGGAGACCCATTCAGCCCCTCGAGTCTGTTACACAGGAACAGGAGGAGGCCCATTCAGCCCCTCAAGACCATTACACAGGAACAGGAGGTGGCCCATTCAGCCCCTCGAGCCTGTTACACAGGAACAGGAGGAGGCCCATTCAGCCCCTCGAGACTGTTATAAAGGAACTGGAGAAGGCCCATTCAGCCCCTCGAGCCTGTTCCACCGGAACAGGAGGCCCATCCAGCCCCTCGAATATGTTAAATAGGAACAGAAGATTTCCCATTCAGCCCCTCGAGTCTGTTACACAGGAACAGGAGGAGGCCCATTCAGCCCCTCTAGCCTGTTACACAGGAACAGGAGGAGGCCCATTCAGCCCCTCGAGCCTGTTACACATGAACAGGAGGAGGCCCATTCAGCCCCTCGAGCCTGTTACACATGAACAGGAGGAGGCCCATACAGCCCCTCGAGCCTGTTGCACAGGAACAGGGGGAGGCCTATTCAGCCCCTCGAGTCTGTTACACAGGAACAGGAGGAGGCCCATTCAGCCCTTAAGCCTGTTACACAGGAACAGGAGGAGGCCCATTCAGCCCCTCGAGTCTGTTACACAGGAACAGGAGGAGGCCCATTCAGCCCCTCGAGCCTGTTACACAGGAACAGGAGGAGGCCCATTCAGCCCCTCGAGCCTGTTACACAGGAACAGAGGAGGCCCATTCAGCCCCTCGAGCCTGTTACACAGGAAACAGGAGGAGGCCCATTCAGCCCCTCGAGCCTGTTACACAGGAACAGGAGGAGGCCCATTCAGCCCCTCGAGCCTGTTACACAGGAACAGGAGGAGACCCATTCAGCCCCTTGAGCCTGTTACACAGGAACAGGAGGCCCCATTTAGCCCCATTAGTCTGTTACCCAGGGACATGAAAGAGCCATTCAGCCCCTTGAGCCCGTTGCACAGAAACAGGAGGATGCCCTTTCAGCCCCAAGAGTCAGTTACGCAGGAACGAGAGGAATCCCATTCAGCCATTCCTCAAGACTGTTACACAGGAACAGGAGGCCCATTCAGCCCCTTAAGCCTGTTACACAGGATCAGGAGGAGGCCCATTCAGCCCCTCGAGCCTGTTACACAAGAACAGGAGGCCCATTCAGCCCCTTGTGTCTGTTACACAGGAACAGGAGGAGGCCCATTCGGCTCCTCGAGCCTGTTACACAGGAACAGGAGGAGGCCCATTCGGCCCCTCGAGCCTCTTACACAGGAACAGGAGAGCCCCATTAATCCCCTCTTCGACTCTGATACTCAGGAAGAGTAGGAGGCCATTCGGCCCCTCGAGGTTGTAATACGGAACAGGAGGAGGCCTATTCAACCCCACAGGCCTTTTACACAGAAACAGGAGGACCCCATTCAGCCCCTCCTGATGTCTGTCACTAAGAAAGAGGAGGAGGCCCATTCAGCCCATCGTGTCTGTTACACAGGAACAGGAGGCCCATTCAGCCCCTCGTGTCTGTCACACAGGAACAGGAGGAGGCCCATTCAGCCCCTCGAGCCTGTTACACAGGAACAGGAGGAGGCCCATTCAGCCCCTCAAGCCTGTTACACAGGAACAGGAGGAGGCCCATTCAGCCCCTCGAGCCTGTTACACAGGAACAGGAGGAGGCCCATTCAGCCCCTCTAGCCTGTTACACAGGAACAGGAGGGCCTTTCAGCTGTTCGATACTGTTGCACAGCAACTGTAGGCCCATACAGCCCCTCCTCGAACCTGATATACAGGAACAGCAGGAGGCGCATTCTGTCTCTCGGTGAATCTGTTCCACAGGAACAGGAGGAGGCCCTATCAGCCCCTCACCTCAATTCTGTTACACAGGAACAGGAGGAGGCGCATTCAGCCCCTCGACTCTGTTAAACAGGATCAGGAGGAGGCCCAGTCAGCCCCTCGAACCTGTTACACAGGAACAGGAGGCCCATTTAGGCCCTTAAGCCTGGTACACAGGAACAGGAGGAGGCCCATTCAGCCCCTTAAGCCTGGTACACAGGAACAGGAGGGGCCCATTCAGCCCCTTAAGCCTGGTACACAGGAACAGGAAGAGGCCCATTCAGCCCCTCGAGCCTGTTGCACAGGAACTGGAGGAGGCCCATTCAGCCCTTCGAGCCTGTTACACAGGAACAGGAGGAGGCCCATTCAGCTCTTCGAGCCTGTTACACAGGAACAGGAGGAGGCCCATTCAGCCCCTCGAGACTGTTACACAGGAACAGGAGGAGGCCCATTCAGCCCCTCGAGACTGTTACACAGGAACAGGAGGAGGCCTATTCAGCCCCTCGAGACTGTTACACAGGAACAGGAGGGAGCCCATTCAGCCCCTCGAGTCTGTTACACAGGAACAGGAGGAGGCCCATTCAGCCCCTCGAGACTGTTACACAGGAACAGGAGGAGGCCCATTCAGCCCCTCGAGACTGTTACACAGGAACAGGAGGAGGCCCATTCAGCCCCTCGAGTCTGTTACACAGGAACAGGAGGATGCCCATTCAGCTTCTTGAGTCTGTTACTCAGGAACAGGAGGAGGCCCATTCAGCCCCTCGAGCCTGTTACTCAGGAACAGTAGTGCCATTCAGCCCCTCCAGTCTTTTACTCAGGAACAGGAGGATGCCCATTCAGCCCCTCCTCGAGTCTGTTACACAGGAACAGGAAGAGGCCCATTCAGCCCCTCGAACCTGTTACAGAGGAACTGGTAGTGGCCCATTCAGCCCCTCGAGCCTGTTACACAGGAACTGGTAGTGGCCCATTCAGCCTTTCGAGCCTTTTACATCGAAACAGAAGGAGGATCATTCAGACCCTTGAGCTTGTAACACTGAACTGGAGGAGGCCTATTCAAACCATCGGGGTTTTTACACTGGAACATGAGGAGGCCCATTCAGCCCCTCGAGCCTGTTACACACGAACATGAGGAGGCCCATTCAGCCCCTCGAGCCTGTTACACAGGAACAGGAGGAGGCCCATTCAGCCCCTCGAGCCTGTTACACAGGAACAGGAGGAGGCCCATTCAGCCCCTCGAGTCTGTTACACAGGAACAGGAGGAGGCTCATTCAGCCCCTCGAGCCTGTTACACAGGAACAGGAGGGAGCCCATTCAGCCCCTCGAGACTGTTACACAGGAACAGGAGGGAGCCCATTCAGCCCCTCGAGCCTGTTACACAGGAACAGGAGGGAGCCCATTCAGCCCCTCGAGTCTGTTACACAGGAACAGGAGGGAGCCCATTCAGCCCCTCGAGTCTGTTACACAGGAACAGGAGGAGGCCCATTCAGCCCCTCGAGTCTGTTACACAGGAACAGGAGGAGGCCCATTCAGCCCCTCGAGTCTGTTACACAGGAACAGGAGGAGGCCCATTCAGCCCCTCGAGCATGTTACACAGGGACAGGAGGCCCATTCAGCCTCTTGAGTCTGTTACTCAGGAACAGGAGGAGGCACATTCGGCCCCTCGACCCTGTTACTCAGGAACAGGAGTGCCATTCAGCCCCTCGACCCTGTTACTCAGGAACAGTAGTGCCATTCAGCCCCTCCAGTCTTTTACTCAGGAACAGGAGGATGCCCATTCAGCCCCTCCTCGAGTCTGTTACACAGGAACAGGAAGAGGCCCATTCAGCCCCTCGAACCTGTTACAGAGGAACTGGTAGAGACCCATTCAGCCCCTCGAGCCTGTTACACAGGAACTGGTAGAGGCCCATTCAGCCTTTCGAGCCTTTTACATCGAAACAGAAGGAGGATCATTCAGACCCTTGAGCTTGTAACACTGAACTGGAGGAGGCCTATTCAAACCATCGGGGTTTTTACACTGGAACATGAGGAGGCCCATTCAGCCCCTCGAGCCTGTTGCACAGGAACAGGAGGAGGCCCATTCAGCCCCTCGAGCCTGTTGCACAGGAACTGGAGGACGGCCATTCAGCCCCTCGAGTCTGTTATTCAGGAACAGGAGGAGGCCCATTCAGCCCCTCGAGCCTGTTACACAGGAACAGGAGGTGGCTCATTCAGCCCCTCGACCCTGTTACTCAGGAACAGTAGTGCCATTCAGCCCCTCCAGTCTTTTACTCAGGAACAGGAGGATGCCCATTCAGCCCCTCCTCGAGTCTGTTACACAGGAACAGGAAGAGGCCCATTCAGCCCCTCGAGCCTGTTACAGAGGAACTGGTAGAGACCCATTCAGCCCCTCGAGCCTGTTACAGAGGAACTGGTAGTGGCCCATTCAGCCTTTCGAGCCTTTTACATCGAAACAGAAGGAGGATCATTCAGACCCTTGAGCTTGTAACACTGAACTGGAGGAGGCCTATTCAAACCATCGGGGTTTTTACACTGGAACATGAGGAGGCCCATTCAGCCCCTCGAGCCTGTTGCACAGGAACTGGAGGAGGCCCATTCAGCCCTTCGAGACTGTTACACAGGAACAGGAGGAGGCCCATTCAGCCCCTCGAGACTGTTACACAGGAACAGGAGGGAGCCCATTCAAGCCCCTCGAGACTGTTGCACAGGAACAGGAGGAGGCCCATTCAGCCCCTCGAGACTGTTACACAGGAACAGGAGGGAGCCCATTCAGCCCCTCGAGTCTGTTACACAGGAACAGGAGGGAGCCCATTCAGCCCCTCGAGTCTGTTACACAGGAACAGGAGGAGGCCCATTCAGCCCCTCGAGTCTGTTACACAGGAACAGGAGGAGGCCCATTCAGCCCCTCGAGTCTGTTACACAGGAACAGGAGGAGGCCCATTCAGCCCCTCGAGCATGTTACACAGGGACAGGAGGCCCATTCAGCCTCTTGAGTCTGTTACTCAGGAACAGGAGGAGGCACATTCGGCCCCTCGACCCTGTTACTCAGGAACAGGAGTGCCATTCAGCCCCTCGACCCTGTTACTCAGGAACAGTAGTGCCATTCAGCCCCTCCAGTCTTTTACTCAGGAACAGGAGGATGCCCATTCAGCCCCTCCTCGAGTCTGTTACACAGGAACAGGAAGAGGCCCATTCAGCCCCTCGAACCTGTTACAGAGGAACTGGTAGAGGCCCATTCAGCCCCTCGAGCCTGTTACACAGGAACTGGTAGAGGCCCATTCAGCCTTTCGAGCCTTTTACATCGAAACAGAAGGAGGATCATTCAGACCCTTGAGCTTGTAACACTGAACTGGAGGAGGCCTATTCAAACCATCGGGGTTTTTACACTGGAACATGAGGAGGCCCATTCAGCCCCTCGAGCCTGTTGCACAGGAACAGGAGGAGGCCCATTCAGCCCCTCGAGCCTGTTGCACAGGAACTGGAGGACGGCCATTCAGCCCCTCGAGTCTGTTACACAGGAACAGGAGGAGGCCCATTCAACCGCTAAAGCCTGTTTCACAGGAACAGGAAGATGGGGCCTGACGGTAGCATGGGGGGGTCTCACGGTAGCATGGTGGTTAGCATCAATGCTTCACAGCTCCAGGGTCCCAGGTTCAATTCCCGGCTGGGTCACTGTCTGTGTGGAGTCTGCACGTTCTCCCCGTGTGTGGGTGGGTTTCCTCCGGGTGCTCCGGTTTCCTCCCACAGTCCAAAGATGTGCGGGTTAGGTGGATTGGCCATGATAAATTGCCTGTAGTGTAAGGTTAATGGGGGGATTGTTGGGTTACCGGTATAGGGTGGATACGTGGGTTTAAGTAGGGTGATCATTGCTCGGCACAACATCAAGGGCCGAAGGGCCTGTTCTGTGCTGTACTGTTCTATGTTCTATGGCCCTCGAGTCTGGTGCACAGGAACAGGAGGAGGCCCATTCAGCCCCTCGAACCTTTTACTCGGGAATAGGAAGAGAGCCATTCAGCCCCTCGATTCAGTTACACAGGAACAAGAGGAATCCCATTCAGCCATTCCTCGAGCCACGTACACAAGAACAGGAGGAGGTCCATTCAGCCCCTCGAGCCTGTAAGACTGCAACAGGACGAAGCCCATTCCCAGAACCCTTCTCGTGCCAGTTACACAGGAACAGGAGGAGGCCCATTCAGCCCCTCGAGCCTGTTACACAGGAACAGGAGGAGGCCCATTCAGCCCCTCGTGTCTGTTACACAGGAACAGGAGGCTCATTCAGCCCCTCCTCGAGTCTGTTACACAGGAACAGGAGGAGGCCCATTCAGCCCCTCGAGCCTGTTACACAGGAACAGGAGGAGGCCCATTCAGCCCCTCAAGCCTGTTACACTGGAACAGGAGGGGCCTATTCAGCCCCTAGAGCCTGTTACACAGGAACAGGAGGAGGCCCATTCAGCCCCTCGAGCCTGTTACACAGGAACAAGAGGAGGCCCATTCAGCCCCTCGAGCCTGTAACACAGGAACAGGAGGAGGCCCATTCAGCCCCTCGAGCCTGTTACACAGGAACAAGAGGAGGCCCATTCAGCCCCTCGAGCCTGTTACACAGGAGCTGGAGGAGGCCCATTCAGCCACTCGAGCCTGTTACACAGGAACAGGAGGAGGCCCATTCAGCCCCTCGAGCCTGTTACACAGGAACAGGAAGGCGCCCATTCAGCCCCTTGAGCCTGTTACATAGGAATAGAAGCCCATTCAGCCCATCGAGCCTGTTACACATGCACATGGAGGTCCCATTCGGCCCTTCGAGTCTGTTACACAGGAACAGGAGGAGACCCATTCAGCCCCTCGAGCCTGTTACACAAGAACAGGAGGAGGCCATTCAGCCCATCGAGTCTGTTACACATGCACATGGAGGTCCCATTCGGCCCCTCGAGTCTGTTACACAGGAACAGGAGGAGACCCATTCAGCCCCTCGAGCCTGTTACACAGGAACAAGAGGCCCATTCAGCCCCTCAAGCCTGTTACACAGGAACAGGAGGCCCATTCAGCCCCTCCTCGAGTCTGTTACACAGGAACAGGAAGGCGCCCATTCAGCCCCTTGAGCCTGTTACATAGGAATAGAAGCCCATTCAGCCCATCGAGTCTGTTACACATGCACATGGAGGTCCCATTCGGCCCCTCGAGTCTGTTACACAGGAACAAGAGGAGGCCCATTCAGCCCCTCTAGCCTGTTACACAGGAACAGGAGGAGGCCCATTCAGCCCCTCAAGCCTGTTACACAGGAACAGGAGGCCCATTCAGCCCCTCGAGCCTGTTACACAGGAACAGGAGGCCCATTCAGCTCCTCGAGCCTGTTACACAGGAACAGGAAGGCGCCCATTCAGCCCCTTGAGCCTGTTACATAGGAATAGAAGCCCATTCAGCCCATTGAGCCTGTTACACATGCACATGGAGGTCCCATTCGGCCCCTCGAGTCTGTTACACAGCAACAGGAGGAGACCCATTCAGCCCCTCGAGCCTGTTACACAAGAACAGGAGGAGGCCATTCAGCCCATCGTGTCTGTTACACATGCACATGGAGGTCCCATTCGGCCCCTCGAATCTGTTACACAGGAACAGGAGGAGACCCATTCAGCCCCTCGAGCCTGTTACACAGGAACAGGAGGAGGCCCATTCAGCCCCTCAAGCCTGTTACACACGAACAAGAGGCCCATTCAGCCCCTCAAGCCTGTTACACAGGAACAGGAGGCCCATTCAGCCCCTCCTCGAGTCTGTTACACAGGAACAGGAAGGCGCCCATTCAGCCCCTTGAGCCTGTTACATAGGAATAGAAGCCCATTCAGCCCATCGAGTCTGTTACACATGCACATGGAGGTCCCATTCGGCCCCTCGAGTCTGTTACACAGGAACAGGAGGGGACCCATTCAGCCCCTCGAGCCTGTTACACAAGAACAGGAGGAGGCCATTCAGCCCATCGAGTCTGTTACACATGCACATGGAGGTCCCATTCGGCCCCTCGAGTCTGTTACACAGGAACAGGAGGAGACCCATTCAGCCCCTCGAGCCTGTTACACAAGAACAGGAGGAGGCCATTCAGCCCCTCGAGCTTGCTACTCAGCTTGTCCTGTAAACATTAAAATAATTTACCAGCAAATCCTGGGAAATAAGGGGCGTTTTTTTCAGGCCTCGCAGCCTCCTGTTCTTTGGCAGCGGGAGGTGACGTACTGATTGGCGTGGGATTCTCTGCTCCAATCGCTGTCAGTGGGATTGTCAGGCCTCCCAGCCTCCTGTTCTTTGGCAGCGGGAGGTGGCGTACTGATTGGCGTGGGATTCTCTGCTCCAATCGCTGTCAGTGGGATTGTCAGGCCTCCCAGCCTCCTGTTCTTTGGCAGCGGGAGGTGGCGTACTGATTGGCGTGGGATTCTCTGCTCCAATCGCTGTCAGTGGGATTGTCAGGCCTCCCAGCCTCCTGTTCTTTGGCAGCGGGAGGTGGCGTACTGATTGGCGTGGGATTCTCTGCTCCAATCGCTGTCAGTGGGATTGTCAGGCCTCCCAGCCTCCTGTTCTTTGGCAGCGGGAGGTGGCGTACTGATTGGCGTGGGATTCTCTGCTCCAATCGCTGTCAGTGGGATTGTCAGGCCTCCCAGCCTCCTGTTCTTTGGCAGCGGGAGGTGGCGTACTGATTGGCGTGGGATTCTCTGCTCCAATCGCTGTCAGTGGGATTGTCAGGCCTCCCAGCCTCCTGTTCTTTGGCAGCGGGAGGTGGCGTACTGATTGGCGTGGGATTCTCTGCTCCAATCGCTGTCAGTGGGATTGTCAGGCCTCCCAGCCTCCTGTTCTTTGGCAGCGGGAGGTGGCGTACTGATTGGCGTGGGATTCTCTGCTCCAATCGCTGTCAGTGGGATTGTCAGGCCTCCCAGCCTCCTGTTCTTTGGCAGCGGGAGGTGGCGTACTGATTGGCGTGGGATTCTCTGCTCCAATCGCTGTCAGTGGGATTGTCAGGCCTCCCAGCCTCCTGTTCTTTGGCAGCGGGAGGTGGCGTACTGATTGGCGTGGGATTCTCTGCTCCAATCGCTGTCAGTGGGATTGTCAGGCCTCCCAGCCTCCTGTTCTTTGGCAGCGGGAGGTGGCGTACTGATTGGCGTGGGATTCTCTGCTCCAATCGCTGTCAGTGGGATTGTCAGGCCTCCCAGCCTCCTGTTCTTTGGCAGCGGGAGGTGGCGTACTGATTGGCGTGGGATTCTCTGCTCCAATCGCTGTCAGTGGGATTGTCAGGCCTCCCAGCCTCCTGTTCTTTGGCAGCGGGAGGTGGCGTACTGATTGGCGTGGGATTCTCTGCTCCAATCGCTGTCAGTGGGATTTCCCCTTGGAAGCACCTTTTCCCACCGGGAAGCTCGCTGGCAGGGGTGCTCTGCCGGCAGAACCAGCCAATCCAACTCCAGCCAAATTCCCGTTCAAGTACACTGGTGCCAACAATTGTTTTCCCACTGGGATATGTAAATGCGCGTAGCTTTCTGTTCAACACTGTCCCTGTATCAATCCATGCCAATGTCACCCTCCCTCTCTCTCTGCCCAGCTCAGCCTTCTCCACTCTCTCTTTCCCAGTAGCTCTCTGTATCTCTTCATCATGAACAACTGTCACATCCTCCCCATCATCCAATTCCTGCAGTGCAGAAGGCCATTTGGCCCATTGAGACTGTACCGACTCTCTGAAAGAGCACCCTGTCTCACCCCACACCCATTAAGCACACCTAACCTATTGGACATTAGTGGGCAATTTAGCATGTCCAATCCACCTAACCTAACCATCTTTGGTCTGCGGGAGGAAATGTGATCTCCCGGAGGAAATGGAGGCAGACACGGAGAGAATGTACAAACTTCACAGACACCCAGAACCAACAGAATCAAATCTGGGTGTCTGTCGCTGTGAGGCAGCAGGGCTAAATGCTGTACCACTGTGCCCTGGGGCTGATTTAGCTCACTGGGCTAAATCGCTGGCTTTTAAAGCAGACCATGCAGTTTTGTGACCATGCATTTTGGAACAGAGTGACACTCACTGGACCCTGGTGGATATATTCACTCTGCTCTCCAGAAGATTTAAGTGTATTCTGGCTCCCGGAAACCTGACCAATCACAAGCAAATCGCACGAGAATTCAACAGATGCTGCATTAAAGCTAAACCTTTTGTTCTCCACAATGTAAAGCGACACCTTCACACACACCTCCTGCCAGCTGTGAAACAAACCGCCAATAATCTGACCTCTTTCTCTGTATATTTAACTGTCATTATCTGACATTGTTAGACACGGTATGCACCTGTGAGTGTTTCTCTCTCTGTCTCTGTCTGTGTCTGTGAATCTCTCTCTGTCTCTGTATGTGCCTGTGAATCTCTCTCTGTGTCTCTGTCTGTGTCTGTGAATCTCTCTCTGTCTCTGTATGTGGCTGTGAATGTCTCTGAAGGTGCGTGAACAAGGTGAGGACACTAAGACGTCTTACAACACTAGGTTAAAGTCCAACAGGTTTATTTCAAACACCAGCTTTGGGAGCGCTGCTCCTTCCTCAGTGAATGCCGGCATCTCCACATCAAGGTGAGGACAGAGGGGGCAGCAACAGCAAAGCAAGGCTCTGAGGCCAGCGGAAGCCCTGAGGTGACGAGCGAGCCTGCCGGGGTGAACAGCTGACGAGCAGCCAGGTGAATGGTTGAGTGGCAACTCAGTCTCCAGGGCTGAGGAGGACAGGCTAGCCAGCAATAAGGAGGCGTGATACGCCCAGCGCTGTGCCAAGATGAGCCATCTCCAACGTGCCTGTGAAGCATCGAGAGGAGCAGGTGAGTGGCTACTTGACCCAGCCAGGTGGATGTTAAAGGTCCTGTTAATGCTGTGTGTCGGCTCGTTCAAAATGGGGAAGAATTGATTCTGCCTTGTCAGCTGATTTGGCAAAGGACTCCTCCTATTGGAGGAAAGTGCTTATTTGTGTTGTTCCCAAAGCCAACCTGCCGTCTTCTTTTGCATTTCCTCTCAGAGGACGTGATAAGTCATCAGTGCCAAGTCTGAGAGCTAATTTCAGTGAATTTGCTGAGCTTGACATATAGCATTTGAAAAGTTATTAATGTTGTGGCTCAGGGAAGACTTCCTTTTTTAATAATCAATTTTAATGAGGTATTTTTGGCATCACAAACAGCAACAGTATAAAAACAATGTACAAAGAACAATAAACATAGTGCAATCTCCGACTCCCATTCCGCCAAGACCCGCATAATTCACCCCCTGTTCCACGCTATACTCGCCCCCCCCCCCCCCCTCCCCGCCACTGACGATTCATTCTCCACAAATAAGTCAATGGATGGTTGGCACCTCCGGGCGAACCCTAACACTGACCGTCTCAAGGTGAACTTAATCTTGTCCAGGCCGAGAAAGCTGGCCGTGTCAGTTAACCAGGTCTCCGATTTCGGGGGCTTTGAGTCCCTCCAAGCTAGCAGTATCCGTCTCCGGGCTACCAGGGAAGTAAAGGCCAGAACATCTGCCTGTTTCTACTCCTGGATTCCCGGCTCTTCCGACACCCCGAAAATAGCCACCTCTGGACTCAGCGCCACCCTTATTTCAAAACTCTGGGCATGACGTCCGCAAACCCCTTCCAATATCCCCTAAGTTTTGGACACGCTCAGAATATGTGGACATGGGTCGCCGGTCCTCCCGCATATTTTACACTCCTGTCCGCTACCCCAAAGAATCTACTCATCCGGGCCACTGTCACGTGGGCCCCGTGGGTCTACTCATCCGGGCCACTGTCACGTGGGCCCCGTGGGTCTACCCATCCGGGCCACTGTCACGTGGGCCCCGTGGGTCTACCCATCCGGGCCACTGCCACGTGGGCCCCGTGGGTCTACTCATCCAGGCCACTGCCACGTGGGCCCCGTTGGTCTACTCATCCGGGCCACTGTCACGTGGGCTCGATGGGTCTACTCATCCGGGCCACTGTCACGTGGGGCCGATGGGTCTACTCATCCGGGCCACTGTCACGTGGGCCCAGTGGGTCTACTCATCCGGGCCACTGTCACGTGGGCCCCGTGGGTCTACTCATCCGGGCCACTGTCACGTGGGCCCGTGGGTCTACTCATCCGGGCCACTGTCACGTGGGCCCATGGGTCTACTCATTCGGGCCACTGCCACGTGGGTCCCGTGGGTCTACCCATCCGGGCCACTGCCACGTGGGCCCGATGGGTCTACTCATCCGGGCCACTGCCACGTGGGCCCAGTGGGTCTACTCATCCGGGCCACTGTCACGTGGGCCCGTGGGTCTACTCATCCGGGCCACTGTCACGTGGCCCCGTGGGTCTACCCATCCGGGCCACTGTCACGTGGGCCCCGTGGGTCTACTCATCCGGGCCACTGTCACGTGGGCCCGGTGGGTCTACCCATCCGGGCCACTGTCACGTGGGCTCCGTGGGTCTACCCATCCGGGCCACTGCCACGTGGGCCCGTGGGTCTACCCATCCGGGCCACTGTCACGTGGGCTCCGTGGGTCTACTCATCCGGGCCACTGTCACGTGGGCTCCGTGGGTCTACTCATCCGGGCCACTGTCACGTGGGCCCCGTGGGTCTACTCATCCGGGCCACTGTCACGTGGGCTCCGTGGGTCTACTCATCCGGGCCACTGCCACGTGGGCCCGATGGACCACCTTGAATTGGATCAAGCTGAGCCTGGCATATGTAGCAGTCACGTTGACTCTGCTCAACGTGTCCGCCCATACGCTATCCTCCATCTCACCATCAAGCTCCTCCTCCCATTTACGCTTCAGCTCCTCGATCTGCATCTCCTCCGCCACCATGAGTTCTTTGTAGATGTCTGAGACGCTGCCCTCTCCCATCCATCTGGTAGCCACTACCCTTAGTGGCAGGAGTGGGAAGGATGATACCTGCCAACGCAGAAAGTCCCGCACCTGGAAATATCTACATTTGTTCCCACTTGCCAACCCAAATTTCTCCTCCAGCGCTCACAAGCTAGGGAAGCTCCCATCTGGATACAAGCCCCCATCTTCTCAATTCCCGCCCTTTGCCATACTCGGAACCTGCCATCCAAGCTCCCCGGGGCAAAGCGTTGATTGTCACATATTGGGGACCAGACCGATGCTCCCACTGCTCCAGCGAACCTCCTCCACTAACTCCAGATTCTCAGGGAAGCCACCACTATGGGGCTGGCGGAGTACGCTGCCGGCGGGAAAGGCAGAGGTGCCGTTATCAATGCCCCCATACTGCTGCCCCTACAAGAAGCTGCCTCCATCCAATCCCAATCCGACCCCGCCCTCACCACTCACTTCCTTATCATCATGGCTGTGTTAGCTGCCCAGATTCGGCAACGCAAGCCCCCCTCCCCCTGATTCCACTCGAGAATCCCCTTCTTCACTCATGGGAACTTACCCACCCACACAAAGCCCGCAACCATTTTATTAAGCATCCTAAAAAAGGACCATGGGATGTAAATTGGGAGACAATGAAATACGAACAGAAATCTCGGTAGGACCATCGTTTTTACCATCTGCACTCTCCCAGTTAATGACAGCGGGAGCGCATCCCATCTCCCAAACTCGACCCTCATCTGTTCCACCAACCGGGACAAGTTCAACTTGTGTAACCGGCCCCAGTCGAGCGCCACTTGTATCCCTAAGTAGCTGAAACTGTCCCCTACTAACCTAAATGGCAGCTTTCTCAGCCGACCCTACTGACCCCTCGCCTGGACTACAAACATCTCACTTCTTTGTACCCCGAAAACCGGCCAAATTCCCCCCAAATCGCCATAATTTCACCTATCCCTGCCCCTGGATCGGATACGTATAAGAGCAGGTCGTCTGCGTACAGCAAGACCCTATGCTCCACCAGCAGCACCCCCCCCCCAAACCAACCCCTTCCAGCCCATTGATGCGCTCAGGCCAATTGCCAGCGGCTCTATAGCTAACGCAAACAACAGTGGTGTCTTCCCCCTCCCCCAATACAGTCTTAAATAGTCCGAGGTCGTCCTATTCGTCCTTACACTAGCCTCCGGGGCCTAGTACAACAGACTGACTCAGTCGATAAAGCCCCTCCCAAACCCAAATCCTTCCAACACCTCCCATAGATAGTCCCACTCCACCCGGTCGAACGCCTTTTCCGCATCCATTGCCACAGCTAACTCAGAAGACCGACTTTCTGACGCTCCAAATGTAAGACAACTTCATCAATGTCTTGGCAGAATGGCTGAGAAACCATTTTCCTCATGAAGTCAAAGATGCCAAATACAATTCCATCATAATTGATTCAACTCCAAATTTGAGTCATGTGGATCGATGAACATTGATTTTAAGATATGTGACCAGCAATGGAGATATTGTAGAGAGCTTTATTTATTTAGTCCAGCTACAACCCCACACTTCTGAATGCCTGGAAACAATGCTCTTGGAAACCATTGCAAATTTAGCTTTGGACATCAAAAGTAGTCGTGGGCAGACCTTCGATAATGCCACAAATATGCCGGGGAAATATTCAGTTCCACAAGCTGGACTGAGCAATGCAAGCCCCTGTCCATGATTCATTCCATATTCCAGTCACCCCTTGAAAGCTGCAGCTGAACCCTGTTAGGGAGCTGTACACTGTTTGGCTTTTTTCAAAATCTGTATGCCTTTATTTCAATCTGCACGCATCAGTGGAATATGTTGAAATCATGTTTGGAGGTGGCAAATGGAAACATTTGACTGTCGAATTAATTTGTTACAGCAAATGATCTACTTGTTCAAATGTTGTTTTGATTTTGAAAATGAACTTTGCTGATATTTTCTCAATAAATTTAAAGTACCCAATTCATTTTTTTTTCCTCCTAAGGGAAAATTTGGCATGACCAATCCACCGACCCTGCGTTTGTTTGGATTGTGGGATTGAGTCCCATGCTGACACGGGGAGAATGTGCAAACACCACACAGACAGTGGCCTGGGGTCGGGATCGGATTAGCAGTGCGACCCATTCCACCACCCTAACTTTGCTGATATGAAGGAAACATTATTTGACATTTCTGCATCAGATTTGTACGGACTTCCCCATGGTGTTTTGAAGACGTCCTTTCTAAATGTGGAAACCATTCTGCAAATAATTGACACACATACTTCCGGTGAACATCGTTCTTCTATATGGAAAAGAGTTCAAAATTATTTGCGAAGTGTGATGAATCGTACATTTAACAGAAATATTAACGGTTGAAAGTGCATCTTGACAAGATTTCACCTATGATGACATAATTGATGATTCTGTGAAGAAAAAGCAGAGAAAGTTATAAATTGTGCCAACACGTGATGAAACAAGACAATCTCAAAATGTTGTCCATCTTCCATCTCTCTTGTTAAATTCTGTTTTTCAAACTAGACCATTGCTGGTCTGATATGATGGCTGCAGCTGGTCACATGCTGGCTGTTCTACTCACCATTGCTCTCAAGACTGGCCTTGGGAAAGTGTCTTCGCGGACAAATAAGGAATCCTGCAGACAGAGACACTGATATTGGACTTGGACTCACTAGACACTCTGCTCGCATGGATTTACCACAATGACTTCTTTGATATTGAGAGCGGAAGTAAGGAAGTTAACTTTTAAAACTCAATGAGGCACTGAAATATCCTGAATGGCAGCGTAAGCATCTTGTTGCTGACAATATTTGCTAATGTACTGGACTGGCACATTCTGTCCTGCACTGGCCTGTGCTGCAGTCATGTCACTGGCTAATTTTGCCGCCTCGTTGTTTCTCTGCGACTTCTACATTTGGTCAGCTCAAGATACGCATCGCAACATTTTCCATCTTTCCCCCCATTCTGCCAAGCGGTAAGCTTGCATTTCAATTCAGCAATGATTCATACAAGATATAAATTGGCAAAAGCGGTGATGAATGAGTGTATTATTGTGGCTTGCACCTTTGCGTTTTGTGGGGAGAGGGTGGGCGTGGACGGGAGGAGCCTGATGTCATGCGAAGGCAGACATCAATGTCTGTGCAGGATTCACAAAGTGTAAATACACCTCTACTCGCTGTGAAACTAAGCCCCTAAATCCAAACAAAAGGAAGCTATGATGTTTCAGGAAAACATTTTAAGCCAGCACTTGGAAGGTCTTTAAGAGATTAAATGAAGGCCCTGGATTAAATTAAGGCCCATCACCCTCGGGTAAGGTTACACAGGAGCCGGCAGGGTGGAATCAGGCCGTAGTCATACAGGGGTGGAGGTGGTTGGATGGAAACGTATTTAACATTCAGGGACTGGAACCCCTTTCTGTTAATGAAAGGCACTCCCTGACACTCCGATGCTGGCAAGGTGACACACGTGCCATCAATTACTCATTGGGCCTGGACATCCTGGCGATGACAGAGAATCCTGCATCCCGGGCATCTTGGGAGGCTTAGTCAAGCTCAGATTCCATATAATCTGCTGCCTGTACCTACAGAGCATCCGTGACCTCTGTGTAGCTTATCAAATGCTGCCCAACTCCCCGCTCCAGCCCTGGAATGAACTGGTGGCATAGAATTGCAGAGCTGCGCTATCCTTCACAGCCACCGTGAGGACATATCCTTCCCTCCACGGGGTGCCAAGTCTGCGAGAACGTGGCACAGGTGCCGCACTGTCTCTTTGTTGAGACGGAGTCTCCTGTGGCCAATGCCTATCATCTCCTCGAAAGACCAACGATGCCTGTACAACTTGGGCCATCACTGGCCTCCTCCTCTGGCCTCCTCCTCGATCTAATGGGCAACCGGGTTTCCAGGGTGTGTGCCCCCCCCCCCCCCACCCCCACCCCCCACCCCGGCATCTGGGGTGCCACCTCAAGACAGCCTGGACGCTGCTGACTTCTCCGGCAGTCCAGCTCCTGGACTGCCGTTAGCACTGCGAGGGCATCTTCTGTGGGCCTGACCTCACCATCCATCTTGGTCTCTGTAAGGAATTAGAGAAGGAGATGGACTAACAATCAGGTCCACTGCAGGCCCCTCAAATTGCCCAAGCTTCCCGCACCCTTACCCATCCAGCCTTCTCTCAGAGTGCCAGTGCCATCCAGCCAGCCACGTGCTGGGAAACCGTGATCTGTACACTCACCACCAACCACAGCAGGAACCCCACCATCCCAGACCACTGCCGGGAACATGAGGGAGACCATGCTCAGTTACTCTTCCCATAAGATATAGGAGCAGAATTAGGACACTCGGCCCATCAAGTCACCTCCGTCTTTCAATCATGGCTGATATTTTTCTGTTACCCATTCTCCAGCCTTGGTCGCCATACCTCTGATCCCCTTTTCTATCTCTGTCTTCAAGACACTCAGTGATTTGGCCTCCACAGCCTTCTGTGGCAAAGAGTTCAACAGATTCACCACCCTCTGGCTAAGTAAATTCCTCCTCATCTCTGTTGTGAAGGATCATTCAATTAGTCTGAGATGGTGTCCTCTGGTTCAGGTTTGTATTACAAGTGGAAACGTGCTCTCCACATCCACTCTGTCCAGGCCTCGCAGTATCCTGTAAGTTTCAATAAAATCCCCCTCATCCTTCTAAACTCCAATGAGTACAGAGCCAGAGTCCTCAACCGTTCCTCATACGACAAGCTCTTCATTCCAGGGATCATTCTACTGAACCTCCTCTGGACCCTTTCCAAGGCCAGCACATCCTTCCTTAGATACAGGGCCCAAAATTGCTCACAATACTCCAAATGGGGTCTGACCAGAGCCTTCTATAGCCCCAGAAGTACAGCCCTGGTCTTGTATTCTAGTCCTCTCGACATGAATGCTAACATTGCATTTGTCTTCCTAACTGCCGACTGAACCTGCACGATAACCTGAAGAGAATCGTGAACAAGCACTCACAAATCCCTTTGTGCTTCTGATTTCCTCCCCATCATCCCATTTGGAAAATAGTCTATGCCTCCATTTCTCTTTTGAAAGTGCATAACCTCACACTTTTCCACATTATATTCCATCTGCCGCTTCTTTGCCCGCTCTCTTAGCCTGTCCAAGTCCTTCTGCAGTCCCCCTTGCTTCCTCAAGAATATCTGCCCCTCTACAGATCTTTGTATCATCTGCAAACTTAGCAACAGCGCTTTCAGTTTCACCTTCCAGATCACTAATGTATATTGTGGAAAGTTGTAGTCACAGTACCGACCACCGAGGGACACCACTGGTCATTGGCTGGCATCCTGAAAAAGACCCCTTTATCTCTGTTATAACCTGCCTGCTTACCACTGGCTGGAGACTAATGACAATCCCACAATGCTTAGGGAATATGAGCTTCCCCAACAAGGGGGCAGAGAAATCATTAGCAGAGTCTCTGCATAAATATATGCTAGCCAGTATGGGTCCAAGTACTCCGTGATCCAAGTGGTCCAAGATCCAGATACTCACCCTTTGGTTGTGAGGATATCCCCAGTACTGAAGCCCAGTTCCTGAGTGATTGTTGGCTGCTGCCTCTATGGTACTGGTGCTTCTCGAGGTCAAGCAAAGTTCTTATGCTTCAAGTGTGATTGAATTGCACTGAAGTCATCATCAGCTAAGACATAACACGGCAACCCACGGGATGCCAATTCAGTAATCCGTTTTTTATTAAAACGGTCAACATTAGCCATGATTTGAAAATCAACTACAATAACATGGGGCAGCACGGTAGCATCGTGGTTTTCACAATTGCCTCACAGCTCCTGGGTCCCAGCTGCGATTCCCAGCTTGGGTCACTGTCTGTGCGGAGTCTGCACGTCCTCCCCGTGTGTGTGCGTGGGTTTCCTCCGGGTGCTCCGGTTTCCTCCCACAGTCCAAAGATGTGCGGGTTAGGAGGATTGGTCATGCTGAATTGCCCTTAGTGTCCGAAATTGCCCTTAGTATCGGGTGGGGCTACTGGGTTATGGGAGTAGGGAGGTGTGGGCTTGGGTAAGGGGCTCTTTCCAAGAGCCGATGCAGACTCGATGGGCCAAATGGCCTCCTTCTGCACTGTAAATTATATGATTCTAAATTCTATGATGCCACCTATCACACTAGCTATTAATCAACTAGGAAACACGTAATTGTCCCATCTTGGTACTATTACAAAGCCATATCAGTTCAGTTTCACAAAAACTAAACCAAACAATGTAATCAATCGAACCTGGGACCCTGGAGCTTTGAAGCAATTGTGCTAACCAGTATGCTAACATGCTACCCACATTGGCAAATCAGCTTTGGGTTTTCTTTGACTTTACTTTCTAAACTATTATCATGCCCTTGTTTTGATTCCCTTCTTTCCTTTTTGACTTTGTCCCAACACTTTCTATACTTGTCTTGGCTTTCTGAAGTGCTTAGTTCTATGTGCCTATTGTATACTTTCTTTTTCTGTTTGATCTTCCCCTGTATTCCTTGAAACAACAGGGAGGGTCTAAATTTGGCAGCACCATTTTTATTTTTGATGGGTACATGACTACTTTGGACATTTAGGATGTCTAAGTTTGGTGCTGCCACTGGTTTTCCACAGATTTATCCACGAACAGTGCTGTCCAGCCCTCCTCAGTCCAGTCTCATTCCTGCAAAATTCCCCAGTTCAACATTTTTACTCCTGCTTCATTTCTGTCCTTTTTCCTGGTAATACTGAATCTCACTGAATTGTGGTCACTATCTCCGATATGGTCACCAAAAGTCATTTCCTCCACTTGCCCTTCTTCATTCCCCAAGATTGCTGGATTTGACATTAATTGATTAAAAGAATTTACTTGGCACACTGCATGTATTTGTCTCTCAGTTCTCCTGATATTGTTTGAATCCCAGTCAGTATTGAAATAGTCTCCTGCGATTATTACCCTCTTGTTCGTACAGGCAGAGATTTGCCTAAATCTTTGCTCTTATATCTCCCTTTCACAATTTGAAGGTCCGTAGTACACTCCCAGGTGTGTAAATGCCCTTTTTGCATTTCTAAGCTCAAACCATGAAGCCTTGTTTATTGACCCTCTTATCATCCCCTCTCACAACTGGAACGATTAGTGCTCCTCCCCCTCCTGTTTAATCTGCCCCTCTGTACTGCCTGAAAACTCTGTAACCAGGGCTATTGAGTTGCCAATTTTCCCTGTCCTTCTGCCAAGTTTCTGTTAGAGCAATGACATCCTGCTGCGATGTGTCAATCCGTGCCCTGAACTCATCTACCTTGTTTGCAATAACATAGAACAGTACCGCATAGAACAGGCCCCTTCGGCCCTCAATGTTGTGCCGAGCATTGTCCGAAACCAAGATCAAGCTATCTTGTTCCTCCTGACAAGACATTCAACCCCTTTTGAGAACCATGGTTCTCTCACACGGCCATCTACTCCCTGTCAGGCAGGGACATACCTATCAAGGACAAGCAGGATTTGTTCCTTGAACAAGCTCCACTTTTCATTTGTGCCTTTCCCTGACAGTTCCTGTTCCCATCTCATGCTCCCTAAATGTTGCTTAATCGCATAATAATTTTTCTCTCTCACTCTCTCTCCACCTTTTCTTTGTCTCTCTCTCTCTCTCTCCCTCCAACCTCTCTTTGTCTCTTTCTCTCTCTCCCTCCAACCTCTCTTTGTCTCTGTCTCTCTCTCTCCCTCCACCCTCTCTTTGTCTCTCTCTCTCTCTCCCTCCACCCTCCCTTTGTCTCTGTCTCTCTCTCTCTCTCCCTCCACCCTCTCTTTGACTCTCTCACTCTCTCCCTCCACCCTCTCTTTGTCTCTCTCTCTCTCTCTCCGTCCACCCTCTCTTTGTCTCTCTGTCTCTCTCCCTTCACCCTGTCTTTGTCTCTCTCTCTCCCTCCACCCTCTCTTTGTCTCTC
>NW_024055644.1:0-32861 GCF_902713615.1 Scyliorhinus canicula | reverse complement strand
GACAAAGAGAGGGTGGAGGGAGGGAGAGAGAGAGAGACAAATGGTGGAGGGAGTGAGAGACAAAGAGAGGGTGGAGGGAGAGAGTGAGAGAGAGGGTGGAGGGAGAGGGAGAGAGAGAGAGCGACAAAGAGAGGGTGGTGGGAGAGAAAGAGACAAAGAGAGGGTGGAGAGAGAGATTGAGAAATAGAGGGTGGAGGGAGAGAGAGAGAGACAGAGGGTGGAGGGAGAGAGAGAGAGACAAAGAGAGGGTGGAGAGAGGGAGAGAGAGAGAGACAAAGAGAGGATGGAGGGAGGAGAGAGAGAGAGTGAGAGAGAGGGTCGAGGGAGATAGAGAGAGACAAAGGGAGGGTGGAGGGAGGGAGAGAGAGAGAGAGAGAGAGAGAGAGAGACAAAGAGGGTGGAGGGAGAGGGAGAGAGAGAGAGACAAAGAGAGGGTGGAGGGAGAGAGAGAGAGAGAGAGAGACAAAGAGAGGGTGGAAGGAGAGAGAGAGAGAGAGAGATATTGGAGGGAGAGAGAGAGAGAGAGGCTGGAGGGAGAGAGTGAGAGAGTCAAAGAGAGGGTGGAGGGAGAGAGAGAGAGAGACAGACAAAGGGAGGGTGGAGGGAGAGAGAGAGAGAGACAAAGAGAGGGTGGAGGGAGAGAGAGAGACAGAGACAAAGAGAGGTTGGAGAGAGAGAAAGAGACAAAGAGAGGTTGGAGGGAGAGAGAGAGAGAGAGACAAAGAAAAGGTGGAGAGAGAGTGAGAGAGAAAAATTATTATGCGATTAGGCAACATTTAGGGAGCATGAGATGGGAACAGGAACTGTCAGGGAAAGGCACAAATGAAAAGTGGAGCTTGTTCAAGGAACAAATCCTGCGTGTCCTTGATAGGTATGTCCCTGTCAGGCAGGGAGTAGATGGCCGTGTGAGAGAACCATGGTTCTCAAAAGAGGTTGAATGTCTTGTCAGGAGGAACAAGATAGCTTGATCTTGGTTTCGGACAATGCTCGGCACAACATTGAGGGCCGAAAGGGGCCTGTTCTGTGCGGTACTGTTCTATGTTATTGCAAACAAGGTAGATGAGTTCAGGGCACGGATTGACACATCGCAGCAGGATGTCATTGCTCTAACAGAAACTTGGCAGAAGGACAGGGAAAATTGGCAACTCAATAGCCCTGGTTACAGAGTTTTCAGGCAGTACAGAGGGGCAGATTATACAGGAGGGGGAGGAGCACTAATCGTTCCAGTTGTGAGAGGGGATGATAAGAGGGTCAATAAACAAGGCTTCACGGTTTGAGCTTTAGAAATGCAAAAAGGGCATTTACACACCTGGGAGTATACTACGGACCTTCAAATTGTGAAAGGGAGATATAAGAGCAAAGATATAGGCAAATCTCTGCCTGTACGAACAAGAGGGTAATAATCGCAGGAGACTATTTCAATACTGACTGGGATTCAAACAATATCAGGAGAACTGAGAGACAAATACATGCAGTGTGCCAAGTAAATTCTTTTAATCAATTAATGTCAAATCCAGCAATCTTGGGGAATGAAGAAGGGCAAGTGGAGGAAATGACTTTTGGTGACCATATCGGAGATAGCGACCACAATTCAGTGAGATTCAGTATTACCAGGAAAAAGGACAGAAATGAAGCAGGAGTAAAAATGTTGAACTGGGGAATTTTGCAGGAATGAGACTGGACTGAGGAGGGCTGGACAGCACTGCTCGTGGATAAATCTGTGGAAAACCAGTGGCAGCACCAAACTTAGACATCCTAAATGTCCAAAGTAGTCATGTACCCATCAAAAATAAAAATGGTGCTGCCAAATTTAGACCCTCCCTGTTGTTTCAAGGAATACAGGGGAAGATCAAACAGAAAAAGAAAGTATACAATAGGCACATAGAACTAAGCACTTCAGAAAGCCAAGACAAGTATAGAAAGTGTTGGGACAAAGTCAAAAAGGAAAGAAGGGAATCAAAACAAGGGCATGATAATAGTTTAGAAAGTAAAGTCAAAGAAAACCCAAAGCTGATTTGCCAATGTGGGTAGCATGTTAGCATACTGGTTAGCACAATTGCTTCAAAGCTCCAGGGTCCCAAGTTCGATTGATTACATTGTTTGGTTTAGTTTTTGTGAAACTGAACTGATATGGCTTTGTAATAGTACCAAGATGGGACAATTACGTGTTTCCTAGTTGATTAATAGCTAGTGTGATAGGTGGCATCATAGAATTTAGAATCATATAATTTACAGTGCAGAAGGAGGCCATTTGGCCCATCGAGTCTGCATCGGCTCTTGGAAAGAGCCCCTTACCCAAGCCCACACCACCCTACTCCCATAACCCAGTAGCCCCACCCGATACTAAGGGCAATTTCGGACACTAAGGGCAATTCAGCATGACCAATCCTCCTAACCCGCACATCTTTGGACTGTGGGAGGAAACCGGAGCACCCGGAGGAAACCCACGCACACACACGGGGAGGACGTGCAGACTCCGCACAGACAGTGACCCAAGCTGGGAATCGCAGCTGGGACCCAGGAGCTGTGAGGCAATTGTGAAAACCACGATGCTACCGTGCTGCCCCATGTTATTGTAGTTGATTTTCAAATCATGGCTAATGTTGACCGTTTTAATAAAAAACGGATTACTGAATTGGCATCCCGTGGGTTGCCGTGTTATGTCTTAGCTGATGATGACTTCAGTGCAATTCAATCACACTTGAAGCATAAGAACTTTGCTTGACCTCGAGAAGCACCAGTACCATAGAGGCAGCAGCCAACAATCACTCAAGGACTGGGCTTCAGTACTGGGGATATCCTCACAACCAAAGGGTGAGTATCTGGATCTTGGACCACTTGGATCACGGAGTACTTGGACCCATACTGGCTAGCATATATTTATGCAGACACTCTGCTAATGATTTCTCTGCCCCCTTGTTGGGGAAGCTCATATTCCCTAAGCATTGTGGGATTGTCATTAGTCTCCAGCCAGTGGTAAGCAGGCAGGTTATAACAGAGATAAAGGGGTCTTTTTCAGGATGCCAGCCAATGACCAGTGGTGTCCCTCGGTGGTCGGTACTGTGACTACAACTTTCCACAATATACATTAGTGATCTGGAAGATGAACCTGAAAGCGCTGTTGCTAAGTTTGCAGATGATACAAAGATCTGTAGAGGGGCAGATATTCTTGAGGAAGCAAGGGGGACTGCAGAAGGACTTGGACAGGCTAAGAGAGTGGGCAAAGAAGCGGCAGATGGAATATAATGTGGAAAAGTGTGAGGTTATGCACTTTCAAAAGAGAAATGGAGGCATAGACTATTTTCCAAATGGGATGATGGGGAGGAAATCAGAAGCACAAAGGGATTTGTGAGTGCTTGTTCACGATTCTCTTCAGGTTATCGTGCAGGTTCAGTCGGCAGTTAGGAAGACAAATGCAATGTTAGCATTCATGTCGAGAGGACTAGAATACAAGACCAGGGCTGTACTTCTGGGGCTATAGAAGGCTCTGGTCAGACCCCATTTGGAGTATTGTGAGCAATTTTGGGCCCTGTATCTAAGGAAGGATGTGCTGGCCTTGGAAAGGGTCCAGAGGAGGTTCAGTAGAATGATCCCTGGAATGAAGAGCTTGTCGTATGAGGAACGGTTGAGGACTCTGGCTCTGTACTCATTGGAGTTTAGAAGGATGAGGGGGATCTTATTGAAACTTACAGGATACTGCGAGGCCTGGACAGAGTGGATGTGGAGAGCACGTTTCCACTTGTAATACAAACCTGAACCAGAGGACACCATCTCAGACTAATTGAATGATCCTTCACAACAGAGATGAGGAGGAATTTACTTAGCCAGAGGGTGGTGAATCTGTTGAACTCTTTGCCACAGAAGGCTGTGGAGGCCAAATCAATGAATGTGTCTTGAAGACAGAGATAGAAAAGGGGATCAGAGGTATGGCGACCAAGGCTGGAGAATGGGTAACAGAAAAATATCAGCCATGATTGAAAGACGGAGGTGACTCGATGGGCCGAGTGTCCTAATTCTGCTCCTATATCTTATGGGAAGAGTAACTGAGCATGGTCTCCCTCATGTTCCCGGCAGTGGTCTGGGATGGTGGGGTTCCTGCTGTGGTTGGTGGTGAGTGTGCAGATCACGGTTTCCCAGCACGTGGCTGGCTGGATGGCACTGGCACTCTGAGAGAAGGCTGGATGGGTAAGGGTGCGGGAAGCTTGGGCAATTTGAGGGGCCTGCAGTGGACCTGATTGTTAGTCCATCTCCTTCTCTAATTCCTTACAGAGACCAAGATGGATGGTGAGGTCAGGCCCACAGAAGATGCCCTCGCAGTGCTAACGGCAGTCCAGGAGCTGGACGCCGGAGAAGTCAGCAGCGTCCAGGCTGTCTTGAGGTGGCACCCCAGATGCCGGGGTGGGGGGGGGGGGCCACACACCCTGGAAACCCGGTTGCCCATTAGATCGAGGAGGAGGCCAGAGGAGGAGGCCAGTGATGGCCCAAGTTGTACAGGCATCGTTGGTCTTTCGAGGAGATGATAGGCATTGGCCACAGGCGACTCCGTCTCAACAAAGAGACAGTGCGGCACCTGTGCCTCGTTCTCGCAGACTTGGCACCCCGTGGAGGGAAGGATATGTCCTCACGGTGGCTGTGAAGGATAGCGCAGCTCTGCAATTCTATGCCACAAGTTCATTCCAGGGCTGGAGCGGGGAGTTGGGCAGCATTTGATAAGCTACACAGAGGTCACGGATGCTCTGTAGGTACAGGCAGCAGATTATATGGAATCTGAGCTTGACTAAGCCTCCCAAGATGCCCGGGATGCAGGATTCTCTGTCATCGCCAGGATGTCCAGGCCCAATGAGTAATTGATGGCACGTGTGTCACCTTGCCAGCATCGGAGTGTCAGGGAGTGCCTTTCATTAACAGAAAGGGGTTCCAGTCCCTGAATGTTAAATACGTTTCCATCCAACCACCTCCACCCCTGTATGACTACGGCCTGATTCCACCCTGCCGTCTCCTGTGTAACCTTACCCGAGGGTGATGGGCCTTAATTTAATCCAGGGCCTTCATTTAATCTCTTAAAGACCTTCCAAGTGCTGGCTTAAAATGTTTTCCTGAAACATCATAGCTTCCTTTTGTTTGGATTTAGGGGCTTAGTTTCACAGCGAGTAGAGGTGTATTTACACTTTGTGAATCCTGCACAGACATTGATGTCTGCCTTCGCATGACATCAGGCTCCTCCCGTCCACGCCCACCCTCTCCCCACAAAACGCAAAGGTGCAAGCCACAATAATACACTCATTCATCACCGCTTTTGCCAATTTATATCTTGTATGAATCATTGCTGAATTGAAATGCAAGCTTACCGCTTGGCAGAATGGGGGGAAAGATGGAAAATGTTGCGATGCGTATCTTGAGCTGACCAAATGTAGAAGTCGCAGAGAAACAACGAGGCGGCAAAATTAGCCAGTGACATGACTGCAGCACAGGCCAGTGCAGGACAGAATGTGCCAGTCCAGTACATTAGCAAATATTGTCAGCAACAAGATGCTTACGCTGCCATTCAGGATATTTCAGTGCCTCATTGAGTTTTAAAAGTTAACTTCCTTACTTCCGCTCTCAATATCAAAGAAGTCATTGTGGTAAATCCATGCGAGCAGAGTGTCTAGTGAGTCCAAGTCCAATATCAGTGTCTCTGTCTGCAGGATTCCTTATTTGTCCGCGAAGACACTTTCCCAAGGCCAGTCTTGAGAGCAATGGTGAGTAGAACAGCCAGCATGTGACCAGCTGCAGCCATCATATCAGACCAGCAATGGTCTAGTTTGAAAAACAGAATTTAACAAGAGAGATGGAAGATGGACAACATTTTGAGATTGTCTTGTTTCATCACGTGTTGGCACAATTTATAACTTTCTCTGCTTTTTCTTCACAGAATCATCAATTATGTCATCATAGGTGAAATCTTGTCAAGATGCACTTTCAACCGTTAATATTTCTGTTAAATGTACGATTCATCACGCTTCGCAAATAATTTTGAACTCTTTTCCATATAGAAGAACGATGTTCACCGGAAGTATGTGTGTCAATTATTTGCAGAATGGTTTCCACATTTAGAAAGGACGTCTTCAAAACACCATGGGGAAGTCCGTACAAATCTGATGCAGAAATGTCAAATAATGTTTCCTTCATATCAGCAAAGTTAGGGTGGTGGAATGGGTCGCACTGCTAATCCGATCCCGACCCCAGGCCACTGTCTGTGTGGTGTTTGCACATTCTCCCCGTGTCAGCATGGGACTCAATCCCACAATCCAAACAAACGCAGGGTCGGTGGATTGGTCATGCCAAATTTTCCCTTAGGAGGAAAAAAAAATGAATTGGGTACTTTAAATTTATTGAGAAAATATCAGCAAAGTTCATTTTCAAAATCAAAACAACATTTGAACAAGTAGATCATTTGCTGTAACAAATTAATTCGACAGTCAAATGTTTCCATTTGCCACCTCCAAACATGATTTCAACATATTCCACTGATGCGTGCAGATTGAAATAAAGGCATACAGATTTTGAGAAAAGCCAAACAGTGTACAGCTCCCTAACAGGGTTCAGCTGCAGCTTTCAAGGAGTGACTGGAATATGGAATGAATCATGGACAGGGGCTTGCATTGCTCAGTCCAGCTTGTGGAACTGAATATTTCCCCGGCATATTTGTGGCATTATCGAAGGTCTGCCCACGACTACTTTTGATGTCCAAAGCTAAATTTGCAATGGTTTCCAAGAGCATTGTTTCCAGGCATTCAGAAGTGTGGGGTTGTAGCTGGACTAAATAAATAAAGCTCTCTACAATATCTCCATTGCTGGTCACATATCTTAAAATCAATGTTCATCGATCCACGTGACTCAAATTTGGAGTTGAATCAATTATGATGGAATTGTATTTGGCATCTTTGACTTCATGAGGAAAATGGTTTCTCAGCCATTCTGCCAAGACATTGATGAAGTTGTCTTACATTTGGAGCGTCAGAAAGTCGGTCTTCTGAGTTAGCTGTGGCAATGGATGCGGAAGAAGGCGTTCGACCGGGTGGAGTTGGACTATCTATGGGAGGCGTTGGAACGATTTGGGTTTGGGAGGGGCTTTATCGACTGAGTCAGTCTGTTGTACTAGGCCCCGGAGGCTAGTGTAAGGACGAATAGGACGACCTCGGACTATTTAAGACTGTATTGGGGGAGGGGGAAGACACCACTGTTGTTTGCGTTAGCTATAGAGCCGCTGGCAATTGGCCTGAGCGCATCAATGGGCTGGAAGGGGTTGGTTTGGGGGGGGTGCTGCTGGTGGAGCATAGGGTCTTGCTGTACGCAGACGACCTGCTCTTATACGTATCCGATCCAGGGGCAGGGATAGGTGAAATTATGGCGATTTGGGGGGAATTTGGCCGGTTTTCGGGGTACAAAGAAGTGAGATGTTTGTAGTACAGGCGAGGGGTCAGTAGGGTCGGCTGAGAAAGCTGCCATTTAGGTTAGTAGGGGACAGTTTCAGCTACTTAGGGATACAAGTGGCGCTCGACTGGGGCCGGTTACACAAGTTGAACTTGTCCCGGTTGGTGGAACAGATGAGGGTCGAGTTTGGGAGATGGGATGCGCTCCCGCTGTCATTAACTGGGAGAGTGCAGATGGTAAAAACGATGGTCCTACCGAGATTTCTGTTCGTATTTCATTGTCTCCCAATTTACATCCCATGGTCCTTTTTTAGGATGCTTAATAAAATGGTTGCGGGCTTTGTGTGGGCGGGTAAGTTCCCATGAGTGAAGAAGGGGATTCTCGAGTGGAATCAGGGGGAGGGGGGCTTGCGTTGCCGAATCTGGGCAGCTAACATAGCCATGATGATAAGGAAGTGAGTGGTGAGGGCGGGGTCGGATTGGGATTGGATGGAGGCAGCTTCTTGTAGGGGCAGCAGTATGGGGGCATTGATAACGGCACCTCTGCCTTTCCCGCCGGCAGCGTACTCCGCCAGCCCCATAGTGGTGGCTTCCCTGAGAATCTGGAGTTAGTGGAGGAGGTTCGCTGGAGCAGTGGGAGCATCGGTCTGGTCCCCAATATGTGACAATCAACGCTTTGCCCCGGGGAGCTTGGATGGCAGGTTCCGAGTATGGCAAAGGGCGGGAATTGAGAAGATGGGGGACTTGTATCCAGATGGGAGCTTCCCTAGCTTGTGAGCGCTGGAGGAGAAATTTGGGTTGGCAAGTGGGAACAAATGTAGATATTTCCAGGTGCGGGACTTTCTGCGTTGGCAGGTATCATCCTTCCCACTCCTGCCACTAAGGGTAGTGGCTACCAGATGGATGGGAGAGGGCAGCGTCTCAGACATCTACAAAGAACTCATGGTGGCGGAGGAGATGCAGATCGAGGAGCTGAAGCGTAAATGGGAGGAGGAGCTTGATGTTGAGATGGAGGATAGCGTATGGGCGGACACGTTGAGCAGAGTCAACGTGACTGCTACATATGCCAGGCTCAGCTTGATCCAATTCAAGATGGTCCATCGGGCCCACGTGGCAGTGGCCCGGATGGGTAGACCCATCGGGCCCACGTGACAGTGGCCCGGATGAGTAGACCCATCGAGCCCACGTGACAGTGGCCCGGATGGGTAGACCCATCGGGCCCACGTGACAGTGGCCCGGATGGGTAGACCCACGGGGCCCACGTGACAGTGGCCCGGATGGGTAGACCCACTGGGCCCACGTGGCAGTGGCCCGGATGTGTAGACCCACTGGGCCCACGTGACAGTGGCCCGGATGAGTAGACCCACAGGGCCCACGTGACAGTGGCCCGGATGGGTAGACCCACGGGGCCCACGTGACAGTGGCCCGGATGAGGTAGACCCCAGGGCCCACGTGACAGTGGCCCGGATGAGTAGACCCATCGAGCCCACGTGACAGTGGCCCGGATGAGTAGACCCACCGAGCCCACGTGACAGTGGCCCGGATGAGTAGACCCACTGAGCCCACGTGACAGTGGCCCGGATGAGTAGACCCACTGGGCCCACGTGACAGTGGCCCGGATGAGTAGACCCACGGGGCCCACGTGGCAGTGGCCCGGATGGGTAGACTCACTGGGCCCACGTGGCAGTGGCCCGGATGGGTAGACCCACCGGGCCCACGTGACAGTGGCCCGGATGGGTAGACTCACTGGGCCCACGTGGCAGTGGCCAGGATGAGTAGACCCACGGGGCCCACGTGACAGTGGCCCGGATGAGTAGACCCACGGGGCCCACGTGACAGTGGCCCGGATGGGTAGACCCACGGGGCCCACGTGACAGTGGCCCGGATGGGTAGACCCACGGGCCCACGTGACAGTGGCCCGGATGAGTAGACCCACGGGACCCACGTGACAGTGGCCAGGATGGGTAGACCCACGGGGCCCATGTGACAGTGGCCCGGATGAGTAGACCCATCGGGCCCACGTGGCAGTGGCCCGGATGAGTAGATTCTTTGGGGTAGCGGACAGGAGTGTAAAATATGCGGGAGGACCGGCGACCCATGTCCACATATTCTGAGCGTGTCCAAAACTTAGGGGATATTGGACGGGGTTTGCGGACGTCATGCCCAGAGTATTGAAATAAGGGTGGCGCTGAGTCCAGAGGTGGCTATTTTCGGGGTGTCGGAAGAGCCGGGAATCCAGGAGCAGAAACAGGCAGATGTTCTGGCCTTTACTTCCCTGGTAGCCCGGAGACGGATACTGCTAGCTTGGAGGGACTCAAAGCCCCCGAAATCGGAGACCTGGTTAACTGACACGGCCAGCTTTCTCGGCCTGGACAAGATTAAGTTCACCTTGAGACGGTCAGTGTTAGGGTTCGCCCGGAGGTGCCAACCATCCATTGACTTATTTGTGGAGAATGAATCGTCAGCGGCGGGGAGGGGGGGGGGGGGGGGGCGAGTATAGCGTGGAACAGCGGGTGAATTATGCGGGTCTTGGCGGAATGGGAGTCGGAGATTGCACTATGTTTATTGTTCTTTGTACATTGTTTTTATACTGTTGCTGTTTGTGATGCCAAAAATACCTCATTAAAATTGATTATTAAAAAAGGAAGTCTTCCCTGAGCCACAACATTAATAACTTTTCAAATGCTATATGTCAAGCTCAGCAAATTCACTGAAATTAGCTCTCAGACTTGGCACTGATGACTTATCACGTCCTCTGAGAGGAAATGCAAAAGAAGACGGCAGGTTGGCTTTGGGAACAACACAAATAAGCACTTTCCTCCAATAGGAGGAGTCCTTTGCCAAATCAGCTGACAAGGCAGAATCAATTCTTCCCCATTTTGAACGAGCCGACACACAGCATTAACAGGACCTTTAACATCCACCTGGCTGGGTCAAGTAGCCACTCACCTGCTCCTCTCGATGCTTCACAGGCACGGTGGAGATGGCTCATCTTGGCACAGCGCTGGGCGTATCACGCCTCCTTATTGCTGGCTAGCCTGTCCTCCTCAGCCCTGGAGACTGAGTTGCCACTCAACCATTCACCTGGCTGCTCGTCAGCTGTTCACCCCGGCAGGCTCGCTCGTCACCTCAGGGCTTCCGCTGGCCTCAGAGCCTTGCTTTGCTGTTGCTGCCCCCTCTGTCCTCACCTTGATGTGGAGATGCCGGCGTTCACTGAGGAAGGAGCAGCGCTCCCAAAGCTGGTGTTTGAAATAAACCTGTTGGACTTTAACCTAGTGTTGTAAGACGTCTTAGTGTCCTCACCTTGTTCACGCTCCTTCTTCACGTGCGTGCATTCGGATATTCGGGACAGAAAGTTCTTCCACTGGTCGGGGATTCTAGCAATCAAAGTCTGATACTGCTGACCATTGTTGCTGACAGCTTGTTGAAGAACAAAAAGAGAATCAAAGATGCACATGGGTACACAGAGAGAGAGAATCACAGCTACACCAAAGGGTACAGAGAGAGAATCACAGAAACACACAAAGACACAGAGAGAGAATCACAGAAACACACAAAGACACAGAGAGAGAATCACAGAAACACACAAAGACACAGAGAGAGAATCACAGAAACACACAAAGACACAGAGAGAGAATCACAGAAACACACAAAGACACAGAGAGAGAATCACAGAAACACACAAAGGGCACAGAGAGAGAATCACAGAAACACACAAAGACACAGAGAGAGAATCACAGAAACACACAAAGACACAGAGAGAGAATCACAGAAACACACAAAGACACAGAGAGAGAATCACAGAAACACACAAAGACACAGAGAGAGAGAATCACAGAAACACACAAAGACACAGAGAGAGAATCACAGAAACACACAAAGACACAGAGAGAGAATCACAGAAACACACAAAGACACAGAGAGAGAATCACAGAAACACACAAAGACACAGAGAGAGAATCACAGAAACACACAGGGAGAAAGGGAGAAATCACAGAAACACTCAGACACAGAGAGAGAATCACAGAAACACACAAAGACACAGAGAGAGAATCACAGAAACACACAAAGACACAGAGAGAGAATCACAGAAACACACAAAGACACAGAGAGAGAATCACAGAAACACACAAAGACACAGAGAGAGAATCACAGAAACACACAAAGACACAGAGAGAGAATCACAGAAACACACAAAGACACAGAGAGAGAATCACAGAAACACACAGGGAGAAAGGGAGAAATCACAGATACACTCAGACACAGAGAGAGAATCACAGAAACACACAAAGACACAGAGAGAGAATCACAGAAACACACAAAGACACAGAGAGAGAATCACAGAAACACACAGGGAGAAAGGGAGAAATCACAGATACACTCAGACACAGAGAGAGATTCACAGACACACACAGAGACAGAGAGAAAGACTCACAGGTGCATACCGTGTCTAACAATGTCAGATAATGACAGTTAAATATACAGAGAAAGAGGTCAGATTATTGGTGGTTTGTTTCACAGCTGGCAGGAGGTGTGTGTGAAGGTGTCGCTTTACATTGTGGAGAACAAAAGGTTTAGCTTTGTTGGAGCACCTGTTGGATCCTCCTGGGATTTGCTTGTGATTGGTCAGGTTTCCGGGAGCCAGAATACACTTAAATCTTCTGGAGAGCAGAGTGAATATATCCACCAGGGTCCAGTGAGTGTCACTCTGTTCCAAAATGCATGGTCACAAAACTGTGAGGAACAAATGTGGGAGCCCAAAGCACAGCATTGACTCAGGAAGGGATAAATAGGGAAGGAATATAAATTGTCTGTGCTTGTTCAGACCTCAGCAATGAGACGGTTACAGAAAATGAAATGAAATGAAAATGGCTTATTGTCACGAGTAGGCTTCAATGAAGTTACTGTGAAAAGCCCCTAATCGCCACATTCCGGCGCCTGTCCGGGGAGGTTGGTACGGGAATCGAACCGTGCTGCTGGCCTGCTTGGTCTGCTTTAAAAGCCAGCGATTTAGCCCAGTGAGCTAAATCAGCCCCAGGGCACAGTGGTACAGCATTTAGCCCTGCTGCCTCACAGCGACAGACACCCAGATTTGATTCTGTTGGTTCTGGGTGTCTGTGAAGTTTGTACATTCTCTCCGTGTCTGCCTCCATTTCCTCCGGGAGATCACATTTCCTCCCGCAGACCAAAGATGGTTAGGTTAGGTGGATTGGACATGCTAAATTGCCCACTAATGTCCAATAGGTTAGGTGTGCTTAATAGGGGATAAATGGGGCTCTCCTGCTCCTTTGTAACAAACTCGATGGGCTCAATGGGCCTCCTCCAGTTCCTGTGTAACAGTCTCGAGGGGCTGAATGGGCCTCCTCCAGTTCCTGTGTAACAGGCTCGAGGGGCTGAATGGGCCTCCTCCAGTTCCTGTGTAACAGTCTCGAGGGGCTGAATGGGCCTCCTCCTGTTCCTGTGTAACAGGCTCGAGGGGCTGAATGGGCCTCCTCCAGTTCCTGTGTAACAGGCTAGAGGGGCTGTATAGGCCTCCTCCAGTTCCTGTGTAACAGGCTCGAGGGAATGAATGGCCCTCCTGTTCCTGTGTAACAGGCTCGAGGGGCTGAATGGGCCTCCTCCAGTTCCTGTGTAACAGCCTCGAGGGGCTGAATGGGCCTCCTCCAGTTACTGTGTTACAGTTTTGAGGGGCTGAATGGGCCTCCTCCAGTTCCTGTGTAACAGGCTCGAGGGGCTGAATGGGCCTCCTCCAGTTCCTGTGTAACAGGCTCAAGGGGCTGAATGGGCCTCCTCCAGTTCCTGTGTAACAGGCTCGAGGGGCTGAATGGCCCTCCAGTTCCTGTGTAACAGGCTCGAGGGGCCGAATGGCCCTCCAGTTCCTGTGTAACAGGCTCGAGGGAATGAATGGCCCTCCTGTTCTTGTGTAACAGACTCGAGGAGGGGTTGAACGGGCCTCCTGTTCCTGTGTAACAGGCTCGAAGAGTGGGCTGAATGGGCCTCGCCCTGTTCCTGTGTAACAGACTCGAGGATGGGGCTGAATGGACCTTCTCTAGTTCCTGTGTAACAGGCTTGAGGGGCTGAATGGGCCTACTCATGTTCCAGTGCAAAAACCCCGATGGTTTGAATGGGCCTCCTCCAGTTCAGTGTTACAAGCTCAAGGGTCTGAATGGGCCTCCTTCTGTTCCAATGTAAAAGGCTCGAAAGGCTGAATGGGCCTCTACCAGTTCCTGTGTAACAGGCTCGAGGGGCTGAATGGGCCTCCTCCTGTTCCCTTGTAACAGACTCGAGGGGCTGAATGGGCCTCTTCCTGTTCCTGTGTAACAGACTCGAGGGGCTGAATGGGCCACCTCCAGTTCCTTTGTAACAGACTCGAGGGGTTGAATGGGCCTCCTCCAGTTCCTGTGTAACAGACTCGAGGGGCAGAATGGGCCTCTTCCTGTTCCTGTGTAACAGGCTAGCGAGGCTGAATGGGCCTCCCCCTGTTCCTGTGTAACAGTCTCGAGGGGCTGAATGGGTCTCCTCCTGTTCCTGTGTAACAGACTCGAGGGGCTGAATGGGCATCCTCCTGTTCCTGTGTAACAGACTCGAGGGGCTGAATGGGCCTTCTCCTGTTTCTGTATAACAGTCTCGAGGGGCCGAATGGGTCTCCTCCTGTTCCTGTGTAACAGACTCGAGGGGCTGAATGGGTCGCCTCCTGTTCCTGTGTAACAGACTCGAGGAGGGGCTGAATAGGCCGCCTCATGTCCCTGCGTAACTGTCTTGAGGAGTGGCTGAATGGGACTCCTCTTGTTCCTGTGTAACTGGCTCGAGGGGCTGAATGGGTCTCCTCCTGTTCCTGTGTAACAGACTCGAGGGGCTGAATGGGTCTCCTCATACCCTGTGTAACAGACTCGAGGAGGGGCTGAATGGGCCTCCTCCTGTTCCTGTGTAATAGGCTCGAGGAGGAATGATTGGGCCTCCTCCTGTTCTTGTGTAACTGGCTCGAGGGGCTAAATGGCTCTCATCCTGTTCCTGTGGAACAGGTTTGAAGGGCTGAACGGCTCTCTTCCTATTCCTGTGTAACATGTTCGAGCGGCTGAATGGGCCTCCTCCTGTTCCTGTGTAACTGACTCGAGGAGGGGCTGAATGGGCCTCCTCCTGTTTCTGTGTAACAGACTCGAGGGGCTGAATGGGCCTCTTCCTGTTCCTGTGTAACAGGCTCGAGGGGCTGAATGGGTCTCCTCCTGTTCCTGTGTAATAGGCTCGAGGAGGAATGATTGGGCCTCCTCCTGTTCTTGTGTAACAGGCTCGAGGAGGGGCTGAATGGGCTCCCTCCTGTTCCTGTGTAACAGGCTCGAGGGGCTGAATGGGCCACCTCCTGTTCCTGTGTAACAGGCTCGAGGAGGGGCTGGATGGGCCTCCTCCTGTTTCTGTGTAACAGGCTCGAGGGGCTGAATGGGCCACCTCCTGTTCCTGTGTAACAGGCTCGAGGAGGAATGATTGGGCCTCCTCCTGTTCCTGTGTAACAGGCTCGAGGAGGGGCTGAATGGGCCTCCTCCTGTTTCTGTGTAACAGGCTCGAGGGGCTGAATGGGTCTCCTCCTGTTCCTGTGTAATAGGCTCGAGGAGGAATGATTGGGCCTCCTCCTGTTCTTGTGTAACAGACTCGAGGAGGGGCTGGATGGGCCTCCTCCTGTTTCTGTGTAACAGGCTCGAGGGGCTGAATGGGCCACCTCCTGTTCCTGTGTAATAGGCTCGAGGAGAAATGATTGGGCCTCCTCCTGTTCCTGTGTAAGTGGCTCGAGGGGCTAAATGGCTCTCATCTTGTTCCTGTGGAACAGGTTTGAAGGGCTGAACGGCTCTCTTCCTATTCCTGTGTAACATGTTCGAGCGGCTGAATGGGCTTGCTCCTGTTCCAGTGTAACAGACTCGAGGAGGGGCTGAAATTGCCTCCTCCTGTTTCTGTGTAACAGACTCGAGGGGCTGAATGGGCCTCCTCCTGTTCCTGTGTAATAGGCTCGAGGAGGGGCTGGATGGGCCTCCACCTGTTCCTGTGTAATAGGCTCGAGGAGGAATGATTGGGCCTCCTCCTGTTCTTGTGTAACAGACTCGAGGGGCTGAATGGGCTCCCTCCTGTTCTTGTGTAACAGACTCGAGGGGCTGAATGGGCCTCCTCCTGTTCTTGTGTAACTGGCTCGAGTAGGGGCTGAATGGGCTGCCTCCTGTTCCAGTGTAACAGACTCGAGGGGCTGGATGGGCCTCCTCCTGTTCTTGTGTAACTGGCTCGAGTAGGGGTTGAATGGGCTCCCTCCTATTCCTGTGTAACAGGCTCGAGGGGCTGAATGGCTCTCTTCCTGTTCCTGTGTAACAGGCTCGAGAGGCTGAATGGGCGTCCTCCTCTTCCTCAGTAACAGGCTCGAGTCGGTGGCTGAATGGGCCTCCTCCTGTTCTTTTGGAACAGGCTTGAGGGGCTGAATGGGCCTCCTTTCGTTCCTGTGTGACACACTCGAGGAGGGGATAATGGTCTTCCACCTGTTCCTGTGTTACAGACTCGAGGGGCTGAATGGGACTCCTGTTGTTCCTGTTTAACTAACTTGAGGGGCTGAATGGGCCTCCACCAGTTCCTCTGTATCAGGCTCGAGGGGCTGAATGGGCCTCCTCCAGTTCCTGTGTATCAGGCTCGAGGGGCTAAATGGGCCTCCTCTTGTTCCTGTTTAACTGACTCGAGGGGCTGAATGGCCCTCCTCCAGTTCCTGTGTATCAGGCTCGAGGAGGGGCTGAATGGGCCTCCTCCTGTTCCTGTGCAACAGGCTTGAGGTGCTGAATGGGCCTCCTCCTGTTCCTGGGTAACAGGCTCGAGGAGGGGCTAATGGGCCTCCACCTGTTCTTGTGTAAGAGACTTGATGAAGGGCCCCATTGGCCTCCTCCTGTTCCAGTATAACAGGCCCGAGGGGCTGAATGGGCCTCCTCCTGTTCCTGGGTAACAGGCTTGAGTGGCTGAATGGCCCTTCTCTTGTTCCTTTGTAACAGACTCGAGGAGGGGCTAATGGGCCTCCACCTGTTCGTGTGTAACAGGCTCGAGGGGCTGAATGGGCCTCCTCTTGTTCCTGTTTAACTGACTCGACGGGCTGAATGGGCATCCTCCAGTTCCTGTGTAACAGGCCTGAGGAGGGGCTGAATGGGCTCCCTCCTGTTCCTGCATAACTGGATCGAGGTGCTGAATGGGCCTCCTGTTCCTGAGTAACAGACTCGAGGGGTTGAATGGGTCACCTCCTGTTCCTGTGAAACAGGCTCGAGGGGTTGAATGGGCTTCCTCCTATTCCTGTGTAACAGGCTCGAGGGGCTGAATGGCTCTCTTCCTGTTCCTGTGTAACAGGCTCGAGAGGCTGAATGGGCGTCCTCCTCTTCCTCAGTAACAGGCTCGAGTCGGTGGCTGAATGGGCCTCCTCCTGTTCTTTTGGAACAGGCTTGAGGGGCTGAATGGGCCTCCTTTCGTTCCTGTGTGACACACTCGAGGAGGGGATAATGGTCTTCCACCTGTTCCTGTGTTACAGACTCGAGGGGCTGAATGGGACTCCTGTTGTTCCTGTTTAACTAACTTGAGGGGCTGAATGGGCCTCCACCAGTTCCTCTGTATCAGGCTCGAGGGGCTGAATGGGCCTCCTCCAGTTCCTGTGTATCAGGCTCGAGGGGCTGAATGGGCCTCCTCCTGTTCCTGTGCAACAGGCTTGAGGTGCTGAATGGGCCTCCTCCTGTTCCTGGGTAACAGGCTCGAGGAGGGGCTAATGGGCCTCCACCTGTTCTTGTGTAAGAGACTTGATGAAGGGCCCCATTGGCCTCCTCCTGTTCCAGTATAACAGGCCCGAGGGGCTGAATGGGCCTCCTCCTGTTCCTGGGTAACAGGCTTGAGTGGCTGAATGGCCCTTCTCCTGTTCCTTTGTAACAGACTCGAGGAGGGGCTAATGGGCCTCCACCTGTTCGTGTGTAACAGGCTCGAGGAGCTGAATGGGCCTCCTCTTGTTCCTGTTTAACTGACTCGACGGGCTGAATGGGCCTTCTCCTGTTCCTGTGTAACAGGCCTGAGGAGGGGCTGAATGGGCCTCCTCCTGTTCCTGCATAACTGGCTCGAGGTGCTGAATGGGCCTCCTGTTCCTGAGAAACAGGCTCGAGGGGTTGAATGGGTCACCTCCTGTTCCTGTGTAACAGGCTCGAGGGGTTGAATGGGTCTCCTCCAGTTCCTGTGTAACTGACTCGAGGGGCTGAATGGCCCTCCTCCAGTTCCTGTGCAACAGGCTCGAGGTGCTGAATGGGCCTCCTCCTGTTCCTGTGTAACAGGCTCGAGGGGCTGAATGGGCCTCCTGTTCCTGTGTAACCGGCTCGAGGGGCTGAATGGCCTGTTCCTGTTCCTGTGTAAATGGCTCGATGGGCTGAATGTTCCTCCTCCTGTTCCTGTGTGAGACCCGAGGTTCTAAATTGGCCTCCACCTGTTCCTGTGTTACAAGCTCGAGGAGGGGGCTGAATGGGCCTCCTCTTGTTCCTGTGTAAATGGCTCGAGGGGATGAATGGGCCTCCTCCTGTTCCTGTGTGACAGACTCGAGGGGCTGAATGGGACATCCATGTGCCTGTGTAACCAGCTCGAGGGGCTGAATGGACCTCCTCCTGTTCCTGTGTAACAGGCTCGAGGGGTTGAATGGGCCTTCTCCTGTTCCTGTGTAACAGAATCGAGGAGGGGCTGAATGGGCCTCCTCCTGTTCCTGAGTAACAAACTCGAGGAGGGGCTGAATGGGCCTCCTCCTGTTCCTGTGTAACAGACTCGAGGGGGGCTGAATGGGCCTCCTTGTCTTCCTGTGTAACAGGCTCCAGGAGGTGGATGGGAATGGGCTTCGTCCTGTTCCTGTGTACCAGGCTCGAGTGGCTGAATTGGCCTCCACCTGTTCCTGTGTTACAAGCTCGAGGAGGGGGCTGAATGGGCCTCCTCTTGTTCCTGTGTAAATGGCTCGAGGGGCTGAATGGGCCTCCTCCTGTTCCTGTGTGACAGACTGGAGGGGCTGAATGGGACATCTAAGTGCCTGCGTAACCAGCTCGAGGGGCTAAATGTGCCTTCTCCTGTTCCTGTGTGACAGGCTCGAAGGGCTGAATGGGCTCCTCCTGTTCCTGGGTAACAGGCTGAAGAGGCCGAATGGGCCACCTCCTGTTCCTGCATAACTGTCTCGAACGGCTGACTGGGCCTCCTCCTGTTCATGTGTAACAAGCTCGAGGGGCTGAATGGGCCTCCTCATGTCCCTGCATAACTGTCTTGAGGAGTGGCTGAATGGGACTCCTCTTGTTCCTGTGTAACAGACTCGAGGGGCTGAATGGGGCTCCTCCTGTTCCTGTGTAACAGACTCGAGGGGCTAAATGGCTCTCATCCTGTTCCTGTGTAACAGGTTTGAAGGGCTGAACGGCGCTCTTCCTATTCCTGTGTAACATGTTCGAGCGGCTGAATGGGCCTCCTCCTGTTCCTGGGTAACAGGCTCGAGGAGGGGCTAATGGGCCTCCACCTGTTCCTGTGTAAGAGACACGATGAAGGGCTCAATGGGCCTCCTGTTCCAGTATAACTGGCTCGAGGGGCTGAATGGGCCTCCTCCTGTTCCTGTGTAACAGACTCGAGGGGCTGAATGGGACTCCTCTTGTTCCTGTTTAACTGACTCGACGGGCTGAATGGGCCTCCAGTTCCTGTGTAACAGGCTTGAGGAGGGGCTGAATGGGCTCCCTCCTGTTCCTGCATGACTGGCTCGAGGTGCTGAATGGGCCTCCTGTTCCTGAGTAACAGGCTCGACGGGCTGAATGGGTCTCCTCCTGTTCCTGCATAACAGGCTCGAGGGGTTGAATGGGTCTCCTCCTGTTCCTGTGTAACAGGCTCGAGGGGTTGAATGGGTCCCCTCCTGTTCCTGTGCAACAGACTCGAGGAGGGGCTGAATGGTGTGTCCTCCTGTTCCTGTGTAACCGGCTCGTGGGGCTGAAGGGGCATCCTCCTGTTCCAGTTAAAAGGCTCGAGGGGCTGAATGGGCCTCCTGTTCCTGTGTAACAGGCTCGAGGGGCTGAATGGACCTCCTGTTCCCGTGTAACAGACTCGAGGGGCTGAATGGGCCTCTACCTGTTCCTGTGTAAATGGCTCGAGGGGCTGAATGGGCCTCCTCCTGTTCCTGTGTAACAGACTCGAGGAGCTGAATGGGCCTCCTCCTGTTCCTGTTTAACAGAGTCGAGGGGCTGAATGGGCCTCCTCCTGTTCCTGTGTAACAGACTCGAGGAGGGGCTGAATGAGCCTCCTGTTCCTGAGTAACAGACTCGAGGGGCTGAATGGGCCTCCTCCTGTTCCTGTGTAACAGACTCGAGGGGCTGAATGGGCCTCCTCCTGTTCCTGTGTAACAGACTCGAGGGGCTGAATGGGCCTCCTCCTGTTCCTGTGTAACAGGCTTCAGGAGCTGAATGGGCCTCCTCCTGTTCCTGTGTAACAGACTCGAGGGGCTGAATGGGCTTCGTCCTGTTCCTGTGTACCAGGCTCGAGGAGGGGCTGAATGGGGATCCTCCTGTTCCTGTGTAACAGGCTCGAGGAGGGGCTGAATGAGCCTCCTGTTCCTGAGTAACAGACTCGAGGGGCTGAATGGGCCTGTTCCTGTTCCCGTGTAACAGACTCGAGGGGCTAAATTGCCCTCCTCCTATTCCTGTGGAACAGAATTTAGTGGCTGAATGGGACTCCTCCTGTTCCCGTGTAACAGACACGATGGGCTGAATGGCTATCTTTCTGCTTCTGTGTAACAGACACGATGGGCTGAATGGGCTGCCTCCTGTTCCTGTGTAACAGACACGATGGCCTGAATGGGCTGCCTCCTGTGTAACACACTGGATGGGCTGAATAGGCCTTATCTTAATTTTCTGTGTAACAGATGCGAGGGGCTGAATGGGCAGCCTCCTGTTCCTCTGTAAAAGACTCGAGGGGCTGAATAGGCCTTTTCCTGTTTCTGTGTAATAGACTCGAGGGACTGAATGGGCCTCCCATGTTTCTGTGTAACAGGTTCGAGGGGCTGACTGGGTCTCCTCCTGTTCCTGTTTAACAGAGTCGAGGGGCTGAATGGCTCTCATCTTGTTCCTGTGAAACAGGCTTGAGTGCCTGAATGGGACTCCTCCTGTTCCTGTGTAACAGACTCGAGGTGAGGGGCTGAATGGGCCTCCTCCTGTTCCTGTGTAACAGACTCGAGGGGCTGAATGGGACTCCTCCTGTTCCTGTGTAACAGACTCGAGGGGCTGAATGGGTCTCCTCCTGTTCCTGTGTAACAGACTCGAGGTGAGGGGCTGCATGGGCCTCCTCCTGTTCCTGTGTAACAGGCTCGAGGAGAGGGGCTGAAAGGGCCTCCTTCTGTTCCTGTGTAACAGACTCGAGGGGCTGAATGGGACTCCTCCTGTTCCTGTGTAACAGACTCGAGGTGAGGGGCTGCATGGGCCTCCTCCTGTTCCTGTTTAACAGAGTCGAGGGGCTGAATGGCTCTCATCCTGTTCCTGTGAAACAGGCTTGAGTGCCTGAATGGGACTCCTCCTGTTCCTGTGTAACAGACTCGAGGTGAGGGGCTGAATGGGCCTCCTCCTGTTCCTGTGTAACAGACTCGAGGGGCTGAATGGGCCTCCTCCTGTTCCTGTGTAACAGACTCGAGGGGCTGAATGGGACTCCTCCTGTTCCTGTGTAACAGACTCGAGGGGCTGAATGGGTCTCCTCCTGTTCCTGTGTAACAGACTCGAGGAGAGGGGCTGAATGGGCCTCCTTCTGTTCCTGTGTAACAGACTCGAGGGGCTGAATGGGCCTCCTTCTGTTCCTGTGTAACAGGCTCGAGGAGAGGGGCTGAATGGGCCTCCTTCTGTTCCTGTGTAACAGACTCGAGGGGCTGAATGGGCCTCCTTCTGTTCCTGTGTAACATACCCGAGGTGAGGGGCTGAATGGGCCTCCTTCTGTTCCTGTGTAACAGGCTCGAGGTGAGGGGCTGAATGGGCCTCCTTCTGTTCCTGTGTAACAGACTCGAGGTGAGGGGCTGAATGGGCCTCCTTCTGTTCCCGTGGAACAGATTCACCGAGAGACAGAATGCGCCTCCTGCTGTTCCTGTATATCAGGTTCGAGGAGGGGCTGAATGGGCCTCCTTCTGTTCCTGTGTAACAGGCTGGAGAGGCTGTATGGGCCTCCTACAGTTCCTGTGTAACAGACTCGAGGGGCTGAATGGGCCTCCTACAGTTCCTGTGCAACAGTATCGAACAGCTGAATGGCCCTCCTGTTCCTGTGTAACATGCTCGAGGGGGGCTGCATGGGCCTCCTCCTGTTCCTGTGTAACAGGCTCGAGGGGCTGAATGGCCTTCCTGTTCCTGTGTAACAGAATCGAAAGGGCCTCCTCCTGTTTCTGTGTAAAAGACTCGAGCGGATCAATGACTCTTCCTATTCCTGTGTAACAGGCTCGAGGGGCTGAATGGGCCTCCTCCTGTTCGTGTGTTACAGGCTCGAGGGGCTGAATGGACCTCCTCCTTTTCCTGTGTAACAGGCTCGAGGGGCTGAATGGACCTCCTCCTGTTCCTGTGCAACAGTATCGAGGAACAGCTGAATGGGCCTCCTGCTGTTCCTGTGTAACAGGCACGAGGAGGGGCTGAATGGGCCTCCTGCTGATCCTGTGTAACAGGCTGGAGAGGCTGAATGGCCCTCCTGTTCCAGTGTAACCGTCTCGAGGGGCTGAATGGGCCTCACACTTTTCCTGGTAACAGTCTCGAGGGGTTGAATGAGCCTCCTCCAGTTCCTGTGTAACTGCCTCGAGGAGGGGCTGACTGGACCTTCTCCTGTTCCTGTGTAACAGGTTCGAGGGGCTGAAGGTGCGTGCTCCTGGTCCTGTGTAACAGGTTCGAGGGGCTGAAGGTGCGTGCTCCTGGTCCTGTGTAACAGGTTCGAGGGGCTGAAGGTGCGTGCTCCTGGTCCTGTGTAACAGGTTCGAGGGGCTGAAGGTGCGTGCTCCTGGTCCTGTGTATCAGGCTCGAGGGGCTGAAGGTGCGTGCTCCTGGTCCTGTGTATCAGGCTCGAGGGGCTGAAGGTGCGTGCTCCTGGTCCTGTGTAACAGGTTCGAGGGGCTGAAGGTGCGTGCTCCTGGTCCTGTGTAACAGGTTCAAGGGGCTGAAGGTGCGTGCTCCTGGTCCTGTGTACAGGTTCGAGGGCTGAAGGTGCGTGCTCCTGGTCCTGTGTATCAGGCTCGAGGGGCTGAAGGTGCGTGCTCCTGGTCCTGTGTATCAGGCTCGAGGGGCTGAAGGTGCGTGCTCCTGGTCCTGTGTAACACTCGATGAGGGGCTGAATGGGCATCCTCCAGTTTCTGTGTAACAGGCTCGAGGGGCTGAATGGCCCTCCTTCTGTTCCTGTGTTAGAGGCTTGAGTGGCTGAATGGGACTCATCCTGTTCCTGTGCAACAGGTTCGACGGGCTGAAGGGGCCTCCTCCTGTTCCTGTTCCTGTGTAACAGGTTCGAGGGGCTGAATGGGACTCATCCTGTTCCTGTGTAACAGGTTCGACGGGCTGAAGGGGCCTGTTCCTGTTCCTGTGTGTAACAGACTTGATGAGGGGCTGAATGGGCATTCTCCAGTTTCTGTGTAACAGGCTCGAGGGGCTGAATGGGCCTCCTCCTGTTCCTGTGGAACAGGCTCGAGGGGCTGAATGGACCTCATCCACTTCCTCTGTATCAGACTCGAGGAGGGCCTCAATGGGCGTACTCCTGTTCCTGTGTAACAGATTAGCTGAGGGACTGAATGGGCCTCCTCCTGTTCCTTTGTAATAGGCTCAATAAGGGATTGAATGGGCCTCCTCCTGATCCTGCGTAACTGGCTTGAGGAGGGGCTGACTGGATTACCTCCTGTTCCTGTGTAACAGGTTCGAGGGGCTGAATGGGCCATCTGTTCTTGTGTAACAGGCTTGAGGGGCTGAATGGGCCTCCTCCTATTCTTGTGTTACAGTCTCGAGACGCCGAAGGAGCCTCCTGCTGTTCCTGTATAACAGTCTCGAGGGGCTGAATGGGCCTCCTCCTGTTCCTGTGTAACAGTCTTGAGGGGCTGAATGGCCCTCCTTCTGTTCCTGTGTAACAGGCTTGAGTGGCTGAATGGGCCTCCTTCTGTTCCTGTGTAACAGTCTTGAGGGATGAATGGCTCTCTTCCTGTTCCTGTGTAACAGGCTCGAGGGGCTGAATGGGCCTCCTGTTCATGTGTAACAGGCTCGAGGGGCTCAATGGAGCTCCTCCTGTTCCTGTGTAACAGACTCGAGGGACTGAATGGCTCTCTTCCTGTTCCTGTGTAACAGGCTCGAGGGGCTGAATGGGCCTCCTGTTCATGTGTAACAGGCTCGAGGGGCTCAATGGAGCTCCTCCTGTTCCTGTGTAACAGGCTCGAGGGGCTGAATGGGCCTCCTGTTCATGTGTAACAGGCTCGAGGGGCTCAATGGAGCTCCTCCTGTTCCTGTGTAACAGGTTCGAGGGACTGAATGGCCCTCCTCCTGTTTCTGTGTAACAGACTCGAGGGGGTCAATAGCTCTCTTCCTATTCCTGTATAACAGGCTCGAGGGGCTGAATGGGCTTCCCCTTGTTCCTGTGTAACAGGCTCAAGGGGCTGAATGGGGCGCCCTCCTGTTCCTGTGTAACAGGCTCAAGGGGCTGAATGGGGCGCCCTCCTGTTCCTGTGTAACAGGCTCAAGGGGCTGAATGGGGCGCCCTCTTGTTCCTGTGTAACAGGCTCGAGGGGCTGAATGGGCCTCCTCCTGTTCCTGTGTTACAGACTCGAGGGGCTGAATGGGGCTCCCTCCTGTTGCTGTGTAACAGGCTCAAGGGGCTGAATGGGCCTCTTCCTGTTTCTGAGGAACAGGCTCGAGGGGCTTAATCGACCTCCTCCTCTTCTTGTCTAACAGGCACGAGGGGCATAATGTGCCTCCTGCTGTTCCTGTGTAACAGTCTTGAGATGCCGAAGGAGCCTCCTGCGGTTCATGTATAACAGTCTCGAGGGGCTGAATGGCCCTCCTTCTGTTCCTGTGTAACCGACTCGAGGGGCTGAATGGACCTCCTCCTGTTCCTGTAGAACAGAATCGAGGGGCTGAATGGGCCTCCTCCTGTTCCTGTGTTACAGACTCGAGGGGCTGAATGGGGCGCCCTCCTGTTCCTGTGTAACAGGCTCGAGGGGCTGAATGTGCCTCCTGCTGTTCCTGTGTAACAGTCTTGAGATGCCGAAGGAGCCTCCTGCGGTTCATGTATAACAGTCTCGAGGGGCTGAATGGCCCTCCTTCTGTTCCTGTGGAACCGAATCGAGGGGCTGAATGGACCTCCTCCTGTTCCTGTAGAACAGAATCGAGGGGCTGAATGGACCTCCTCCTCTTCCTGTGTATCAGACACGAGGAGGGCCTCAATGGGCGGCGCCCTGTTCCTGTGTAACAGACTCGAGGATAGGGGCTGAATGGGCCTCCTGCTGTTCCTGTGTAACAGACTCAAGGGGCTGAATGGGACTCCTCCTGTTCCTGTGTAACAGACACGAGGAGGGGCTGAATGGGCTTCCTCGAGCTCCTGTGTAACAGGTTCGAGGGGCTGATGTGGGCCTCCTCCCGTTTCTGTGTAACAGGCTCGAGGGACTGAATGGCTCTCTTCCTGCTCCTGTGTAACAGGCTCGAGGGACTGAATGGCTCTCTTCCTGCTCCTGTGTAACAAGATTATGGGGCTGAATGGGCCTCCTCCTGTTCTTGTGTAACAGGCTAGAAGGGCTGACTGGGCCGCCTCCTGTTCCCGTGTAACAGACTCGAGGGGTTGAAAGGGCCTCCTCCTGATCCTGTGTAACAGACTCGAGGAGGGGCTGACTGCGTCTCCTCCTGTTCCTGAGTAACAGACACGAGGGGCTGAATGGCTTTCATCCTGTCCCTGCGTAACATGTCGATGAGGGGCTGAATGGGCATCCTCCTTTTTCTGTGTAACAGGCTCGGAGGGCTGAATTGTCCTCCTCATGTTCTGTTACAGGCTCGAGGGGATGAATGGGCCTCCCCTTGTTCCTGTGTAACAGTCTTGAGAGGCCGAAGAGGCTTCCTGCTGTTCCTGTATAACAGTCTCGAGGGGCTGAATGGACCTACCCTTGTTCCTGTGTAACAGTCTTGAGAGGCCTAAGAGGCCTCCTGCTGTTCCTGTATAACAGTCTCGAGGGGCTGAATGGCCGTCCTTCTGTTCCTTTGTAACAGGCTCGAGTGACTGAGAGGGCCTCCTCCTATTCCTGTGTAACAGACTCGAGGGGCTGAATGGACCTCCTCCTCTTCCTGTGGAACAGACTCGAGGGGCTGAATGGACCTCCTCCTATTCCTGTGTAACAGACTCGAGGGGCTGAATGGACCTCCTCCTCTTACTGTGGAACAGACTCGAGGGGCTGAATGGACCTCCTCCTCTTCCTGTGGAACAGACAGAAGGGGCTGAATGGACCTCCTCCTTTTCCTGTGGAACAGACTCGAGGGGCTGAATGGACCTCCTCCTCTTCCTGTGGAACAGACTCGAGGGGCTGAATGGACCTCCTCCTCTTCCTGTGGAACAGACTCGAGGGGCTGAATGGACCTCCTCCTTTTCCTGTGGAACAGACAGAAGGGGCTGAATGGGCCTCCCCGTGTTCCTGTGTAACAGGCTCGAGGGGCTGAATGGACCTCCTCCTTTTCCTGTGGAACAGACTCGAGGGGCTGAATGGACCTCCTCCTCTTCCTGTGGAACAGACTCGAGGGGCTGAATGGACCTCCTCCTCTTCCTGTGGAACAGACTCGAGGGGCTGAATGGACCTCCTCCTTTTCCTGTGGAACTGACAGAAGGGGCTGAATGGGCCTCTTCCTGTTTCTGTGTAATAGACTCGAGGGGCTGAATGGGACTCCTCTTCTTCCTGTGTAACCGTATCGAGGAGGGGTTGAATTGTCCTCCTCCTGTTCCTGCGAAACAGGCTCGAGGGGCTGAATGGGCCTACTCATGTTCCTGTGTAACAGACTCGAGGGGCTGAATGGGCCACCTCCTGTTCCTGTGTAACAGACTCGAGGGGCTGACTGGGCCGCCACCTTTTCATCTGTAACAGACTCGAGTGGTTGAATTGGCCTCCTCCTGTTCTGTGTAACAGGCTCAAGGGGCTGAATGGGACTCCCATGACCCTGTGAGGGGCTGAATGGCTCTCTTCCTGTTCCCGTGTAACAGACGCGAGGGGCTGAATGCCTCGCTTCCGGTTCCTGTGTAACAGACTCGAGGGGCTGAATGGGCCTCCTCCTGTTCCTTTGTAATAGGCTTGAGGAGGGGCTGACTGGATTTCCTCCTGTTCCTGTGTAACAGGTTCGATGGGCTGAATGGGTCTGCTCCTGTTCCTGTGTAACAGATTAGATGAGGGGCTGAATGGGCCTCCTCCTGTTCCTTTGTAATAGGCTCAATAAGGGATTGAATGGGCCTCCTCCTGATCCTGCGTAACTGGCTCGAGGAGGGGCTGACTGGTTTTCCTCCTGTTCCTGTGTAACAGGTTTGAGGGGCTGAATGGGACTCATCCTGTTCCTGTGTATCAGGTTCGAGGGGCTGAAGGTGCGTGCTCCTGGTCCTGTGTAAGACTCGATGAGGGGCTGAATGGGCATCCTCCAGTTTCTGTGTAACAGGCTCGAGGGGCTGAATGGGCCTTCTCCTGTTCCTGTGTAACAGGCGCGAGGGGCTGAATGCCTCGCATCCGGTTCCTGTGTAACAGATTAGATGAGGGGCTGAATGGGCTTCCTCCTGTTCCTTTGTAATAGGCTCAATAAGGGTTTGAATGGGCCTCCTCCTGATCCTGCGTAACTGGCTCGAGGAGGGGCTGACTGGATTTCCTCCTGTTCCTGTGTAACAGGCTCGAGGGGCTGAATGGGCCATCTGTTCTTGTGTAACAGGTTTGAGGGGATGAATGGGCCTCCTCCTATTCTTGTGTTACAGTCTCGAGACGCCGAATGAGCCTCCTGCTGTTCCTGTCTAAGAGTCTCGAGGGGCTGAACGGGCCTCCTCCTGTTCCTGTGTAACAGTCTTGAGGGGCTGAATGGCCCTCCTTCTGTTCCTGTGTAACAGGCTTGAGTTGCTGAATGGGACTCCTCCTGTTCCTGTGGAACAGACTCGATGGGTTGAATGGGCTTCCTCCATTTCCTTTGCAACATACTCGAGGAATGGCTGATTGGGCCCCCTCCTGTTGCTGTGTAACAGGCTCGAGGGGCTGAATGGTACTTCTGTTCCTGTGTAACAGGCACGAGGGACTGAATGGCCCTCCTCCTGTTTCTGTGTAACTACTCGAGGGGGTCAATAGCTCTCTTCCTATTCCTGTATAACAGGCTCGAGGGGCTGAATGGGCCTCCTCCTGTTCCTGTGGAACAGGCTCAAGGGGCTGAATGGGCCTCTTCCTGTTTCTGAGTGACAGGCTCAAGGGGCTTAATGGACCTCCTCCTGTTCCTGTGTAACAGGCTCGAGGGGCTGAATGGGCCTCCTGCTGTTCCTGTGTAACAGTCTCGAGATGCCGAAGGAGCCTCCTGCGGTTCATGTATAACAGTCTCGAGGGGCTGAATGGGCCTCCTTCTGTTCCTGTGTAACAGACTCGAGGGGCTGAATGGGCCTCCTCCTGTTCCTGTGTAACAGACACGAGGGGCTGAATGGGCTTCCTCCTGATCCTGCGTAACTGGCATGATGGGCTGAATGGGCCTCCTCCTGTTCCTGTGTAACTGGCTCGAGGAGGAGCTGACTGGGTCTCCTCCTGTTCCTGAGTAACAGACTCGAGGGGCTGAATGGCCCTCCTCCTCTTCCTGTGGAACAGACAGGAGGGGCTGAATGGACCTCCTCCTCTTCCTGTGGAACAGACTCGAGGGGCTGAATGGACCTCCTCCTCTTCCTGTGGAACCGACTCGAGGGGCTGAATGGACCTCCTCCTTTTCCTGTGGAACAGGCTCAAGGGGCTGAATGTACCTCCTCCTGTTCCTGTGTAACAGGCTCGAGGGGCTGAATGGCCCTCCTCCTGTTCCTGTGCAACAGGCTCGAGGGGCTGAATTGACCCCTCCTGTTCCTGTGTAACAGGCTCGAAGGGCTGAATTGACCCCTCCTGTTCCTGTGTAACAGGTTTGAGGGATGAATAGGCCTCTTGTTCCTGTGTAACAGGATCCAGGGGCTGAATTGACCGCTCCTGTTCCTGTGAAACAGGTTTGAGGGATGAATAGGCCTCTTGTTCCTGTGTAACAGGATCCAGGGGCTGAATTGACCGCTCCTGTTCCTGTGAAGCAGGTTTGAGGGATGAATCTTGTTCCTGTGGAAGTCTGTGTTGGTGAAATGACTGCACTGAAATTTCTCATTGATGAGGTTTTGCCACAGGCTCCTGTCACAGACTGATCAATGCAGTTCTTCACTATTCACTATCAAAACACATCTGCTTCTGGGGTCAGTATCAGTCCCTGAGCAACAAGCTCATTCTCAAGGCTGGTGTCAATGACTGGAGCAATAGAAAATTACACAAACAGACGGTGCATTATTTAATCTCAACGCCCTGCATAATTCAACACAAAGTTCAGCATTTGCAGCCGGTCAGTGATCATGTTTCTCAGCGAACACAGCGTCGTATTGTCTCCTCCACTAACTGGGCGGAGCGGTAGCACAGTGGTTAGCACTCTCTCACTCTCCCAGGGTCCCGGGTTCGATTCCTGGCTTGGGTCACTGTCTGTACGAAGTCTGCACGTTCTCCCCGTGTCTGTGTGGGTTTCCTCCGGCTGCTCCGGTTTCCTCCCACAAATCCCGAAAGACGTGCTGTTAGGGTGCATTGGACATTGTGAATTCTCCCTCGGTAACACAAACAGGAGCCAGAGTGTGGAGACTAGGGGCTTTTCACAGTAACTTCATTGCAGTGTTCATGTATGGCAACCTGTGACAATTATAAAGATTATTATACAAAAGTTGGAGGAATGGTTTGAGTTGTCCAGGGGGAATGGTTTGAGTTGTCCAGGGGGAATGGTTTGAGTTGTCCAGGGGGAATGGTTTGAGGTTGTCCAGGGGGAATGGTTTGAGTTGTCCAGGGGGAATGGTTTGAGTTGTCCAGGGGGAATGGTTTGAGTTGTCCAGGGGGGTAGGTTGAGTTGTCCAGGGGGAATGGTTTGAGTTGTCCAGGGGGAATGGTTTGAGTTGTCCAGGGGGAATGGTTTGAGTTGTCCAGGGGGAATGGTTTGGGTTGTCCAGGGGGAATGGTTTGGAGTTGTCCAGGGGGGATGGTTTGAGTTGTCCAGGGGGAATGGTTTGGGTTGTCCAGGGGGAATGGTTTGGGTTGTCCAGGGGGAATGGTTTGAGTTGTCCAGGGGGAATGGGTTGAGTTGTCCAGGGGGAATGGTTTGAGTTGTCCAGGGGGAATGGTTTGAGTTGTCCAGGGGGAATGGTTTGAGTTGTCCAGGGGGAATGGTTTGAGTTGTCCAGGGGGGTAGGTTGAGTTGTCCAGGGGGAATGGTTTGAGTTGTCCAGGGGGAATGGTTTGAGTTGTCCAGGGGGAATGGTTTGAGTTGTCCAGGGGGAATGGTTTGGGTTGTCCAGGGGGAATGGTTTGGATTGTCCAGGGGGATGGTTTGAGTTGTCCCAGGGGGAATGGTTTGGGTTGTCCAGGGGGAATGGTTTGAGTTGTCCAGGGGGAATGGTTTGGGTTTTCCAAGGGGAATGGTTTGAGTTGTCCAGGGGGAATGGTTTGGGTTGTCCAGGGGGAATAGTTTGGGTTGCCCAGGGGGAATGGTTTGAGTTGTCCAGGGGGAATGGTTTGAGTTGTCCAGGGGGAATGGTTTGAGTTGTCCAGGGGGAATGGTTTGAGTTGTCCAGGGGGAATGGTTTGAGTTGTCCAGGGGAATGGTTTGAGTTGTCCAGGGGGAATGGTTTGAGTTGTCCAGGGGGAATGGTTTGAGTTGTCCAGGGGGGTAGGTTGAGTTGTCCAGGGGGAATGGTTTGAGTTGTCCAGGGGGAATGGTTTGAGTTGTCCAGGGGGAATGGTTTGAGTTGTCCAGGGGGAATGGTTTGGGTTGTCCAGGGGGAATGGTTTGGATTGTCCAGGGGGGATGGTTTGAGTTGTCCAGGGGGAATGGTTTGGGTTGTCCAGGGGGAATGGTTTGAGTTGTCCAGGGGGAATGGTTTGGGTTTTCCAAGGGGAATGGTTTGAGATGTCCAGGGGGAATGGTTTGGGTTGTCCAGGGGGAATAGTTTGGGTTGCCCAGGGGGAATGGTTTGAGTTGTCCAGGGGGAATGGTTTGAGTTGTCCAGGGGGAATGGTTTGAGTTGTCCAGGGGGAATGGTTTGGGCTGTCCAGGGGGAATGGTTTGGGTTGTCCAGGGGGAATGGTTTGGGTTGTCCAGGGGGAATGGTTTGAGTTGTCCAGGGGGTAGGTTTGAGGTTGTCCAGGGGGAATGGTTGAGTTGTCCAGGGGGAATGGTTTGAGGTTGTCCAGGGGGAATGGTTGAGTTGTCCAGGGGGTATGGTTTGAGTTGTCCAGGGGGAATGGTTTGGGTTGTCCAGGGGGAATGGTTTGGGTTGTCCAGGGGAATGGTTTGGGTTGTCCAGGGGGAATGGTTTGAGTTGTCCAGGGGGAATGGTTTGGGTTGTCCCAGGGGGAATGGTTTGGGCTGTCCAGGGGGAATGGTTTGAGTTGTCCAGGGGGAATGGTTTGGGTTGTCCAGGGGGAATGGTTTGAGTTGTCCAGGGGGAATGGTTTGAGTTGTCCAGGGGGAATGGTTTGAGTTGTCCAGGGGGAATGGTTTGAGTTGCCAGGGGGAATGGTTTGAGTTGTCCAGGGGGAATGGTTTGGGTTGTCCAGGGGGAATGGTTTGGGTTGTCCAGGGGGAATGGTTTGAGTTGTCCAGGGGGAATGGTTTGAGTTGTCCAGGGGGAATGGTTTGAGTTGTCCAGGGGGAATGGTTTGAGTTGTCCAGGGGGAATGGTTTGAGTTGTCCAGGGGGAATGGTTTAGGTTGTCCAGGGGGAATGGTTTGAGTTGTCCAGGGGGAATGGTTTGAGTTGTCCAGGGGGGTAGGTTGAGTTGTCCAGGGGGAATGGTTTGGGTTGTCCAGGGGGAATGGTTTGAGTTGTCCAGGGGGAATGGTTTGAGTTGTCCAGGGGGAATGGTTTGGGTTGTCCAGGGGGAATGGTTTGGGTTGCCCAGGGGGAATGGTTTGGGTTGTCCAGGGGGAATGGTTTGGGTTGTCCAGGGGGAATGGTTTGGGTTGTCCGGGGGGAATGGTTTGGGATGTCCAGGGGGAATGGTTTGGGTTGTCCAGGGGGAATGGTTTGGGATGTCCAGGGGGAATGGTTTGAGTTGTCCAGGGGGAATGGTTTGGGATATCCAGGGGGAATGGTTTGGGTTGTCCGGGGGGAATGGTTTGGGATGTCCAGGGGGAATGGTTTGAGTTGTCCAGGGGGAATGGTTTAGGGTACCTGCGGTTCGGGATTTTGTGAGGGGAGGGGTGACGTTCTTTCCCGAGGGAAACCTATGGGATTTCCGGACAAAGTACTGTCGCAGAAAGTAGACACCGACAGAGAGAGAGAGAAAGAGACAGAGACAACCCCCCAGCCCCTAACCCCCCCCCCAGCCCCTAACCCCCCCCAGCCCCTAACCCCCCCAGCCCCTAACCCCCCCCAGCCCCCAACCCCCCCAGCCCCTAACCCCCCCAGCCCCTAACCCCCCCCAGCCCCTAACCCCCCCAGCCCCTAACCCCCGCCAGCCCCTAACCCCCAGTCCCTAACCCCCCCAGCCCCTAACCCCCCAGCCCCTAACCCCCCAGCCCCTAACCCCCCCAGTCCCTAACCCCCCCCAGCCCCGAACCTCCCCCAGCCCCTAACCCCCCCCCAGCCCCTAACCCCCCCCAGCCCCTAACCCCCCCAGCTCCTAACCCCCCCAGCCCCAACCCCCCCCAGCCCCTAACCCCCCCAGCCCCTAACCCCCCCCAGACCCTAACCCCCCCAGCCCCTAACACCCAGCCCCTAAGCCCCCAGCCCATAACCCCCCCAGCCCCTAACCCCCCCAGCCCCTAACCCCAGCCCCTAACCCCCCAGCCCCTAACCCCCCCGGCCCCTAACCCCCCCCCAGCCCCTAACCCCCCCCAGCCCCTAACCCCCCCAGCCCCTAACCCCCCAGCCCCTAACCCCCCAGTCCCAAACCCCCCAGCCCCTCCCCCAGCCCCTAACCCCCCCAGCCCCTAACCCCCCCAGCCCCTAACCCCCCAGCCCCTAACCCCCCCAGTCCCAAACCCCCCCAGCCCCTAACCCCCCCCCAGCCCCTAGCCCCCCCAGCCCCTAAACCCCCCAGCCCCTAACCCCCCCAGCCCCTAACCCCCCAGCCCCTAACCCCCCCAGCCCCTAACCCCAGCCCCTAACCCCCCAGCCCCTAACCCCCCCCAGCCCCTAACCCCCCCCAGCCCCTAACCCCCCCCAGCCCCTAACC
>NW_024055643.1:0-29396 GCF_902713615.1 Scyliorhinus canicula | reverse complement strand
TCGAGGGGCTTAATGGGCCTCCACCTGTTCCTGTGTAACAGACTCGAGGGGCTGAATGGGCCTCCTGTTCCCGTGTAACAGACTCGAGGGGCTGAACGGGCCTCCTCCTGTTCCTCTGTAACAGGTTCGAGGAGGGGCTGAATGGGCCTCCACCTGTTCCTCTGTAACTGGCTCGAGGAGGGGCTGACTGGGTCTCCTCCTGTCCGTGTGTAACAGGCTCGAGGGGCTGAATGGACCTCCTCCTGTTCCTGTGTAATGGGCTAGCGGGGCTGAATGGGCATCCTCCTGTTCCTGTGTAACAGACTCGAGGGGCTGAATGGGCATCCTCCTGTTCCTGTGTAACAGGCTAGAAGGGCTGAATGGGCAGCTTCCTGTTCCTGTGCAACAGACTCGAGGGGCTGAATGGGCCTCCTCCTGTTCCTGTGTCACAGACTCGAGGGGCTGAATGGGCCTCCTCCTGTTCCTGTGTAACAGACTGGAGGGGCTGAATGGGCCTCCCCGTGTTCCTGTGTAACAGGCTCGAGGGGCTGAATGGGCCTCCTCCTGTTCCTGTGTAACAGACTCGAGGGGCTGAATGGGCCTCCCCGTGTTCCTGTGTAACAGGCTCGAGGGGCTGAATGGGCCTCCTCCTGTTCCTGTGCAACAGACTCGAGGGGCTGAATGGGCCTTCTCCTGTTCCCGTGTAACAGGCTCGAGAGGCTGAATGGGAAATCTTCTGTTCCTATTTAACAGATTCGAGGGGCTGGATGGGCCTCCTGTTCATGTGGAACAGACTCGAGGGGCTGAATGGACCTTTTCCTGTTCTTGTGTAACAGGCTCGAGGGGCTGAATGGGCCTCCTCCTGTTCCTGTGTAACAGGCTCGAGGGGCTGAATGGACCTCCTGTTCCTGTGTAACAGACTCGAGGGGCTGAATGGGCCACCTCCTGTTCCTGTGTAACAGACTCGAGGGGCTGAATGGGCCACCTCCTGTTCCTGTGTAACAGACTCGAGGGGCTGAATGGGCCACCTCCTGTTCCTGTGTAACAGACTCGAGGGGCTGAATGGGCCTCCTCCTGTTCCTGTGTAACAGGCTCGAGGGGCTGAATGGACCTCCTGTTCATGTGGAACAGACTCGAGGGGCTGAATGGGCCTTTTCCTGTTCTTGTGTAACAGGCTCGAGGGGCTGAATGGGCCTTCTCCTGTTCCTGTGTAACAGGCTCGAGGGGCTGAATGGACCTCCTGTTCCTGTGTAACAGACTCGAGGGGCTGAATGGGCCTCCTGCTGTTCCTGTGTAACAGGCTCGAGGGGCTGAATGGGCCTCCTCCTGTTTCCTGTGTAACAGACTCGAGGGGCTGAATGGGCCACCTCCTGTTCCTGTGTAACAGGCTCGAGGGGCTGAATGGACCTCCTGTTCTGTGTAACATGCTCGAGGGGCTGATTGGGCCTCCTGCTGTTCCTGTGTAACAGGCTCGAGGGGCTGAATGGGCCTCCTCCTGTTCCTGTGTAACAGGCTCGAGGGGCTGAATGGGACTCCTCCTGTTCCTGTGTAACAGGCTCGAGGGGCTGAATGGGACTCCTCCTGTTCCTGTGTAACAGGCTCGATGGGCTGAATGGACCTTTTCCTGTTCCTGTGTAACAGGCTCGAGGGGCTGAATGGACCTTTTCCTGTTCCTGTGTAACAGGCTCGAGGGGCTGAATGGACCTTTTCCTGTTCCTGTGTCACAGACTCGAGGGGCTGAATGGGACTCCTGCTGTTCCTATGTTAAAGGTGTGAGGGGTTCAATGGGCCTGTTGCTGTGTAACAGACACGATGGGCTGAATGGCTATCTTCCTTCTTCTGTGTAACAGGCTCGAGTGGCTGAATTTCTCCCTTCTTGTCTAGGGCAGCACGGTAGCATGGTGGTTAGCATAAATGCTTCACAGCTCCAGGGTCCCAGGTTCGATTCCCGGCTGGGTCACTGTCTGTGCGGAGTCTGCACGTCCTCCCCGTGTGTGCGTGGGTTTCCTCCGGGTGCTCCGGTTTCCTCCCAGTCCAAAGATGTGGGGGTTAGGTGGATTGGCCATGCTAAATTGCCCTTAGTGTCCTTATAAGTAAGCTTCAGGGGGGGTTTGTTAGGTTACGGGTATTGGGTGGATACGTGGGTTTGAGTAGGGTGATCATTGCTCGGCACAACATCGAGGGCCGAAGGGCCTGTTCTCTGCTGTACTGTTCTATGTTCCTGTCTAACAGGCACAAGGGGCTGAATGGCTCTCATCCTGTTCCTGTGAAACAGGCTTGAGACTTGAGGTGAGGGGCTGAATGGGCCTCCTCCTGTTCCTGTGTAACAGACACGAGGGGCTGAATGGCTCTCATCCTGTCCCTGCGTAACATGTCGATGAGGGGCTGAATGGGCCTCCTCCTGTTCCTGTGTAACGGGTTTGAGGGATGAATGGGCCTCCTCCTGTTCCTGTGTAACAGACTCGAGGGGCTGAATGGCCCTCCTCCTGTTCCTGTGTAACAGGCTCGATGAGGGGCTGAATGGGCCTCCTGTTCCTGTGCAACAGGCTCGAGGGGCTGAATGGGCCTCCTCCTGTTCCTGTGTAACAGACTCGAGGGGCTGAATGGGCCTCCTGTTCCTGAGTAACAGGCTCGAGGGGCTGAATGGGCCCCTCCTGTTCCTGTGTAACAGGCTCGAGGGGCTGAATGGGCCCCTCCTGTTCCAGTGAAACAGGCTCGAGGGGCTGAATGGGCCTCCTCCTGTTCCTGTGTAACAGGCTCGAGGGGCTGAATGGGCCCCTCCTGTTCCTGTGTAACAGGCTCGAGGGGCTGAATGGGCCCCTCCTGTTCCTGTGTAACAGGCTCGAGGGGCTGAATTGACCGCTCCTGTTCCTGTGAAACAGGTTTGAGGGATGAATAGGCCTCTTGTTCCTGTGTAACAGGATCCAGGGGCTGAATTGACCCCTCCTGTTCCTGTGAAACAGGTTTGAGGGATGAATCTTGTTCCTGTGGAAGTCTGTGTTGGTGAAATGACTGCACTGAAATTTCTCATTGATAAGGTTTTGCCACAGGCTCCTGTCACAGACTGATCAATGCAGTTCCTCACTATTCACTATCAAAACACATCTGCTTCTGGGGTCAGTACTCAGTCCCTGAGCAACAAGCTCATTCTCAAGGCTGGTGTCAAAGACTGGAGCAATAGAAAATTACACAAACAGACGGTGCATTATTTAATCTCAACGCCCTGCATAATTCAACACAAAGTTCAGCATTTGCAGCCGGTCAGTGATCATGTTTCTCAGCGAACACAGCGTCGTATTGTCACCTCCACTAACTGGGCGGAGCGGTAGCACAGTGGTTAGCACTCTCTCACTCTCCCAGGGTCCCGGGTTCGATTCCTGGCTTGGGTCACTGTCTGTACGAAGTCTGCACGTTCTCCCCGTGTCTGTGTGGGTTTCCTCCGGCTGCTCCGGTTTCCTCCCACAAATCCCGAAAGACGTGCTGTTAGGGTGCATTGGACATTCTGAATTCTCCCTCGGTAACACAAACAGGAGCCAGAGTGTGGAGACTAGGGGCTTTTCACAGTAACTTCATTGCCGTGTTCATGTATTACAACCTGTGACAATTATAAAGATTATTATACAAAAGTTGGAGGAATGGTTTGAGTTGTCCAGGGGGAATGGTTTGAGTTGTCCAGGGGGAATGGTTTGAGTTGTCCAGGGGGAATGGTTTGGGTTTTCCAGGGGGGAATGGTTTGAGTTGTCCAGGGGGAATGGTTTGAGTTGTCCAGGGGGAATGGTTTGAGTTGTCCAGGGGGAATGGTTTGGGTTGTCCAGGGGGAATGGTTTGAGTTGTCCAGGGGGAATGGTTTGAGTTGTCCAGGGGGTAGGTTGAGTTGTCCAGGGGGAATGGTTTGAGTTGTCCAGGGGGAATGGTTTGAGTTGTCCAGGGGGGAATGGTTGAGTTGTCCAGGGGGAATGGTTTGAGTTGTCCAGGGGGGAATGGTTGAGTTGTCCAGGGGGAATGGTTTGAGTTGTCCAGGGGGAATGGTTTGGAGTTGTCCAGGGGGAATGGTTTGAGTTGTCCAGGGGGGAATGGTTTGAGTTGTCCAGGGGGAATGGTTTGGGTTGTCCAGGGGGAATGGTTTGAGTTGTCCAGGGGGGAATGGTTTGAGGTTGTCCAGGTGGAATGGTTTGAGTTGTCCAGGGGGAATGGTTTGGAGTTGTCCAGGGGGAATGGTTTGAGTTGTCCAGGGGGAGAGGTTGAGTTGTCCAGGGGGAATGGTTTTGGAGTTGTCCAGGGGGAATGGTTTGGAGTTGTCCAGGGGGAATGGTTTGGGTTGTCCAGGGGGAATGGTTTGGGTTGTCCAGGGGGAATGGTTTGAGTTGTCCAGGGGGAATGGTTTGAGTTGTCCAGGGGGAATGGTTGAGTTGTCCAGGGGGAATAGGTTTGAGTTGTCCAGGGGGAATGGTTTGAGTTGTCCAGGGGGAATGGTTTGAGTTGTCCAGGGGGAATGGTTTGAGTTGTCCAGGGGGAATGGTTTGAGTTGTCCAGGGGGGAAGGTTTGAGTTGTCCAGGGGGAATGGTTTGAGTTGTCCAGGGGAATGGTTTGAGTTGTCCAGGGGGAATGGTTTGAGTTGTCCAGGGGGAATGGTTTGAGGTTGTCCAGGGGGAATGGTTTGAGGTTGTCCAGGGGGAATGGTTTGGAGTTGTCCAGGGGGAATGGTTTGAGTTGTCCAGGGGGAATGGTTTGGAGTTGTCCAGGGGGAATGGTTTGAGTTGTCCAGGGGGAATGGTTTGAGTTGTCCAGGGGGAATGGTTTGGAGTTGTCCAGGGGGAATGGTTTGAGTTGTCCAGGGGGAATGGTTTGGAGTTGTCCAGGGGGAATGGTTTGAGGTTGTCCAGGGGGAATGGTTTGGAGTTGTCCAGGGGGAATGGTTTGAGGTTGTCCAGGGGGAATGGTTTGAGGTTGTCCAGGGGGAATGGTTTGAGTTGTCCAGGAGGAATGGTTTGAGTTGTCCAGGGGGAATGGTTTAGGTTGTCTAGGGGGAATGGTTTGAGTTGTCCAGGGGGAATGGTTTGAGTTATCCAGGGGGGTAGGTTGAGTTGTCCAGGGGGAATGGTTTGGGTTGTCCAGGGGGAATGGTTTGAGTTGTCCAGGGGGAAATGGTTTGAGTTGTCCAGGGGGAATGGTTGGGTTGTCCAGGGGGAATGGTTTGGGTTGCCAGGGGGAATGGTTTGGGTTGTCCAGGGGTGTAGGTTGAGTTGTCCAGGGGGAATGGTTTGAGTTGTCCAGGGGAATGGTTTGGGTTGTCCAGGGGGAATGGTTTGGGTTGTCCAGGGGGAATGGTTTGGGTTGTCCGGGGGAATGGTTTGGGTTGTCCAGGGGGAATGGTTTGGGTTGTCCAGGGGAATGGTTTGGGTTGCCCAGGGGAATGGTTTGGTTTGTCCAGGGGAATGGTTTGGGATGTCCAGGGGGAATGGTTTGAGTTGTCCAGGGGGAATGGTTTGAGTTGTCCAGGGGTATGGTTTGGGATGTCCAGGGGGAATGGTTTGAGTTGTCCAGGGGAATGGTTTGAGTTGTCCAGGGGAATGGTTTGAGTTGTCCAGGGGGAATGGTTTGAGTTGTCCAGGGGTGTAGGTTGAGTTGTCCAGGGGGAATGGTTTGGGTTGTCCAGGAGGAATGGTTTGGGTTGTCCAGGGGGAATGGTTTGGGTTGCCCAGGGGAAATGGTTTGGGTTGCCCAGGGGGAATGGTTTGGGTTGTCCAGGGGAATGGTTTGAGTTGTCCAGGGGAATGGTTTGAGTTGTCCAGGGGAATGTTTTGGGAGTCCAGGGGAATGGTTTGGGTTTCCAGGGTGTAGGTTGAGTTGTCCTGGGGAATGGTTTGGGTTGTCCAGGAGGAATGGTTTGGGTTGTCCAGGGGGGAATTGTTTGAGTTGTCCAGGGGAATGGTTTGAGTTGTCCAGGGGAATGGTTTGGGTTGTCCAGGGGGAATGGTTTGAGTTGTCCAGGGGGGTAGGTTGAGTTGTCCAGGGGGAATGGTTTTGGGTTGTCCAGGGGAATGGTTTGGGTTGTCCAGGGGGAATGGTTTGGGTACCTGCGGTTCGGGATTTTGTGAGGGAGGGGTGACGTTCTTTCCCGAAACCTATGGATTTCCGGACAAAGTACTGTCGCAGAAAGTAGACACCGACAGAGAGAGAGAGAGACAGAGACACCCCCCCCAGCCCCTAACCCCCCCCCCAGCCCCTAACCCCCCCCAGCCCCTAACCCCCCCCCAGCCCCTAACCCCCCCCAGCCCCTAACCCCCCCAGCCCCTAACCCCCCCCAGCCCCTAACCCCCCCAGCCCCTAACCCCCCCCAGCCCCTAACCCCCAGCCCCTAACCCCCCCAGCCCCTAAACCCCCCAGCCCCTAACCCCCCCAGCCCCTAACCCCCCCAGTCCCTAACCCCCCCCCCAGCCCCTAACCTCCCCCCAGCCCCTAACCCCCCCCAGCCCCTAACCACCCCAGCCCCTAACCCCCCCAGCCCCTAACCCCCCCAGCCCCTAACCCCCCAGCCCCTAACCCCCCCCAGCCCCTAACCCCCCCCAGCCCCTAACCCCCCCAGCCCCTAACCCCCCCAGCCCCTAACCCCCCAGCCCCTAACCCCCCCCAGTCCCAAACCCCCAGCCCCTAACCCAGCCCCTAACCCCCCAGCCCCTCCCCCAGCCCCTAACCCCCCAGCCCCTAACCCCCCCAGTCCCAAACCCCCCCAGCCCCTAACCCCCCCCAGCCCCTAGCCCCCCCAGCCCCTAACCCCCCCAGCCCCTAACCCCCCCAGCCCCTAACCCCCCAGCCCCTAACCCCCCCAGCCCCTAACCCCAGCCCCTAACCCCCCAGCCCCTAACCCCCCCAGCCCCTAACCCCCCCCCCAGCCCCTAACCCACCCCCCAACCCCTAACCCCCCCAGCCCCTAACCCCCCAGCCCCTAACCCCCCCCAGTCCCAAACCCCCCAGCCCCTCCCCCAGCCCCTAACCCCCCCAGCCCCTAACCCCCCCAGACCCTAACCCCCCAGCCCCTAACCCCCCCCAGTCCCAAACCCCCCCAGCCCCTAACCCCCCCCCCCAGCCCCTAGCCCCACCAGCCCCTAACCCCCCCCAGCCCCTAACCCCCCCAGCCCCTAACCCCCCCCAGCCCCTAACCAACCCCCCAGCCCCTACACCCAGCCCCTAACCCCCCCCCCCAGCCCCTCCCCCAGCCCCTAACCCCCCAGCCCCTAACCCCCCCAGCCCCTGACCCCCCCAGCCCCTAGCCCCCCCAGCCCCTAACCCCCCAGACCCTAACCCCCCCAGCCCCTAACCCCCCCAGCCCCTAACCCCCCCAGTCCCAAACCCCCCCAGCCCCTAACCCCCCCCCCCAGCCCCTAGCCCCACCAGCCCCTAACCCCCCCAGCCCCTAACCCCCCCAGCCCCTAACCCACCCCCAGCCCCTAACCCCCCCAGCCCCTAACCCCCCAGCCCCTAACCCCCCCAGCCCCTAACCCCCCAGCCCCTAACCCCCCCCAGTCCCAAACCCCCCAGCCCCTAACCCAGCCCCTAACCCCCCCAGCCCCTCCCCCAGCCCCTAACCCCCCAGCCCCTAACCCCCCCAGTCCCAAACCCCCCCAGCCCCTAACCCCCCCCCAGCCCCTAGCCCCCCCAGCCCCTAACCCCCCCCAGCCCCTAACACCCCCAGCCCCTAACCCCCCAGCCCCTAACCCCCCAGCCCCTAACCCCAGCCCTAACCCCCCAAGCCGCTAACCCCCCCAGCCCCTACCCCCCACAGCCCCTAACCCCCCAGTCCCTAACCCCCCATCCCCTAACCCCCCAGCCCCTAACCACCCAGCCCCCTAACCCCCCAGCCCCTAACCCCCAACCCCTCCCCCCCCTCCGCCCCCCAGCCCCTAACCCCCCCCCCCCCAGCCCTAACCCCCCAGCCTCTAACCCCCCCCAACCCTAACCCCCCAGCCCCTAACCACCCCAGGCCCCTAACCCCCCAGCCCCTAAACCCCAGCCCCTAACCCCCCAGCCCCTAACACCCCCAGCCCCTACACCCAGCCCCTAACCACCCAAGCCCTAACCCCCCCAGCCCCTAACCCCCCATCCCCTAACCCCCCAGCCGCTAACCCCCCCAGCCCCTACCCCCCACACCCCCAACCCCCCCCAGTCCCTAACCCCCCCAGCCCCTAACCCCCCCCCCCCTAACACCCCCAGCCCCTAACCCCCCCAGCCCCTAACCCCTCCCGCAGCCCCTCCCCCAGCCCCTAACCCCCCAGCCCTTCCCCCAGCCCCTAACACCCACCCCTCCCCCCAGCACGTACCCCCCCCCCCCCTAACCCCCCCAGCCCCTAACCCCCCCCCCTAATCCCCCCGCCCCTAACCCCCCCCAGCCCCTAACCCCCCCAGCCCCTAACCCCCCAGCCCCTAACCCCCCGCCCCTAACCCCACCCCCCAGCCCCTAACCCCCCCAGCCCCTAACCCCCCAGCCCCTAACCCCCACCCCAGCCCTAACACCCCAGCCCCTAACCCCGCCCCGCCCTCCCCTACCCCCCCAGCCCCTAACCCCCGCCCCCCAGCCACTAACCCCCCAGCCCCTAACCCCCCCCCGCCCCTCCCCCCCATCCCCTAACCCCCCCCACCCCCCCAAACCCCCCAGCCCCTAACCCCCAGCCCCTCCCCAGCCCCTCACCGCCAGCCCCCCCGTCAGCCCCTACCCCCCCAGCCCCTCACCCCCGCCCCTAACCCCCCAGCCCCTCCCCCCAGCCCCTAACCCCCCAACCCATAACCCCCCCAGCCCCTCCCCCCAGCCCCTAACCCCCCAGCCCCTCCCCCAGCCCCTAACCAACCCAGCCCCTAACCCCCAGCCCCTAACCACCCCAGCCCTAACCCCCCCAGCCCCTAACCCCCCCAGTCCCTAACCCCCCCAGCCCCTAACCCCCCCAGCCCCTAACCCCCCCAGCCCCTAACCCCCCAGCCCCTAACCCCACCAGCCCCTAACCCCCCCAGCCCCTAACACCCCCAGCCCCTAACCCTCCCAGCCCCTAACCCCTCAGCCCCTAACCCCCCAGCCCCTAACCCCCAGCCCCTAACCCCCCCAGCCCCTAACCCCTCAGCCCCTAACCCCCCTGCCCCTAACCCCCCAGCCCCTAACCCCCCCAGCCCCTAACCCCCCCAGCCCCTAAACCCCCGAGCCCCTAACCCCCCAGCCCCTAACCCCCAGCCCCTAAACCCCCTGCCCCTAACCCCCCAGCCCCTAAACCCACAGTCCCTAACCCCCAGCCCCTAACCCTCCCAGCCCCTAACCCCCCAGCCCCTAAACCCCCTGCCCCTAACCCCCCTACCCCGAACCCCCCCAGCCCCTAATCCCCCAGCCCCTAACCCCCCCCCCCCCCCCAGCCCCAACCCCCCCAGCCCCAAACCCCCCATTCCCTAACCCCCAGCCCTCCCCAGCCCCTCCCCCCCCCTCCCCTCAGCCCCTAACCCCCCCAGCCCCTCCCCCCCGCCCCTAAACTCCCAGCCCCTCCCCCCAGCCCCTACCCCCCAACCCATAAACCCCCCAGCCCCTCCCCCCAGCCCCTAACCCCCAGCCCCTCCCCCCAGCCCCTAACCACCCCAGCCCCTAACCCTCCAGCCCCTAACCCCCCCAGCCCCTAACCCCCCCAGCCCCTAACCCCCCCAGACCCTAACCCCCCCAGCCCCTAAACCCCCAGCCCCTCCCCCAGCCCCTAACCCCCCAGCCCTAACCCCCCCAGCCCCTAACCCCCCAGCCCCTAACCCCCCCAGTCCCCAACCCCCCCAGCCCTAACCCCCCCCCCCCCCTAGCCCCCCCAGCCCCTAACCCCCCCAGCCCCTAACCCCCCATCCCCTAACCCCCCCCACCCCTAACCCCCAGCCCCTACCCCCCCCCTAACCCCCCCAGCCCCTAACCCCCCATCCCCTAACCCCCCCCCGCCCCTAACCCCCCAGCCCTAACCCCCCGCCCACCCCACCCCCCTAACCCCCCCCCAGCCCCTAACCCCCCCATCCCCTAACCCCCCAGCCCCTAACCCCTTACCCCAACCCCCCCACCCCTAACCCCCAACCCCTAACCCCCCAGCCCTAACCCCCCCAGCCCCTAACCCCCCATCCCCTACCCCCCCCATCCCCTAACCCCCCCAGCCCCTACCCCCCAGCCCCTAACCCCCCCACCCTAACCCCCCCAGCCCCTAACCCCTCCCCCCCCTCCCCCCATCCCCTACCCCCCAGCCCCTAACCCCCCAGCCCTTCCCCCCCAGCCCCTAACCCCCCCGCCCCTCCCCCCAGCCCTAACCCCCCCAGCCCCTACCCCCCCCCCCTAACCCCCCAGCCCCTAACCCCCCAGCCCCTAACCCCCCCCAGCCCCTAACCCCCCCAGCCCCTAACCCCCCAGCCCCTACCCCCCTCCCCTAACCCCACCCCCAGCCCCTAACCCCCCAGCCCCTAACCCCCCCAGCCCTAACCCCCCCCAGCCCCTAACCCCCCCCCTAACCCCCCCCAGCCCTAACCCCCCAGCCCCTAACCCCCCCCCCAGCCCTAACCCCCCACCCTAACCCCCACCCCCCCCCCCCTCCCCCCCGCCCCTAACCCCCCCAGCCCCAAACCCCCCAGCCCCAACCCCATCCCCTCCCCAGCCCCCTCACCCCCATCCCCTCCCCTTCACCCCTAACCCCCCAGCCCCTCACCCCAAGCCCCTAACCCCCCAGCCCCTCCCCCCCAGCCCCTAACCCCCCAACCCATAACCCCCCCAGCCCCTCCCCCCCACCCCCTAACCCCCCAGCCCCTCCCCAGCCCCTAACCAACCCAGCCCCTAACCCCCCAGCCCTAACCACCCCAGCCCCTAACCCCCCCAGCCCCTAACCCCCCCATCCCTAACCCCCCCAGCCCCTAACCCCCCCAGCCCCTAACCCCCCCATCCCCTAACCCCCCAGCCCTACCCCACCAGCCCCTAACCCCCCCAGCCCCTAACACCCCCAGCCCCTAACCCTCCCCTCCCTACCCTCCGCCCCTAACCCCCAGCCCCTAACCCCCCACCCCCCTAACCCCCCCCACCCCTAACCCTCAGCCCCTACCCCCCTGCCCCTAACCCCCCAGCCCCTAACCCCCCCAGCCCCTAACCTCCCCAGCCCTAAACCCCCGAGCCCCTAACCCCCCAGCCCCTACCCCCCCAGCCCCTAAACCCCCTGCCCCTAACCCCCCAGCCCCTAACCCACAGTCCCTAACCAGCCGCAGCCCCTAACCCTCCCAGCCCCTAACCCCCCAGCCCTACCCCCTGCCCCTAACCCCCCCTAGCCCCCCGACCCCCCCAGCCCCTAACCCCCCCAGCCCCTAACCCCCCCCGCCCCTACCCCCCCAGCCCCTAACCCCCCCAGCCCCAAACCCCCCCCCAGTCCCTAACCCCCAGCCCCTCCCCCACCCCTCCCCCACCCCTCCCCGTCAGCCCTCAACCCCCCCAGCCCCTCCCCCCAGCCCCTAAACCCCACCCCTCCCCCCAGCCCCTAACCCCCCCAACCCCTAACCCCCCAGCCCCTCCCCCACCCCTAACCCCCCCCCCTCCCCCCAGCCCCTAACCCCCCCCAGCCCCTAACCTCCACCCCTAACCCCCCCAGCCCCTAACCCCCCCAGCCCCTACCCCCCAGCCCCTAACCCCCCAGCCCCTAAACCCCCAGCCCCTCCCCCCCCCCTAACCCCCCCAGCCCCTACCCCCCCCCCCTAACCCCCCACCCCTAACCCCCCCATTCTCCACACCCCCCCAGCCCCTAACCCCCCCCCCCCAGCCCCTACCCCCCCCAGCCCCTACCCCCCCAGCCCCTAACCCCCCCCAGCCCCTAACCCCCCAGCCCCTAAACCCCCGCCCCTAACCCCCCCTCCACTAACCCCCAGACCCTAACCCCCCAGCCCCTAACCGCCCCAGCCCTAACCCCCCCAGCCCCTAACCCCCCAGCCCCTAACCCCCCCATCCCTAAACCCCCCCATCCCCTACCCCCCGCCCCCTACCCCTCCCAGCCCCTAACCCCTCAGCCCCTAACCCCCCCAGCCCCTAACCCACAGCCCCTAACCCCCCCGCCCCTAACCCCTCATCCCCTAACCCCCCCAGCCCCTAACCCCCCATCCCCTAACCCCACCAGCCCCTAACCCCCCCATCCCCTACACCCCCAGCCCCTAACCCTCCAGCCCCTAACCCCTCAGCCCCTAACCCCCCCAGCCCCTAACCCCCCAGCCCCTAACCCCCCCATCCCCTAACCCCCTCCCACCTACCCCCCCTGCCCTAACCCCCCAGCCCCTAACCCCCCCAGCCCCTAACCTCCCCAGCCCGTAAACCCCCGAGCCCCTAACCCCCCAGCCCCTAACCCCCCATCCCTAAACCCCCTGCCCCTACCCCCCCAGCCCCTAAACCCCATCCCCTAACCCGCAGCCCCTAACCCTCCCGCCCCCTAACCCCCCAGCCGCCTAAACCCCCTGCCCCTAACCCCCCTAGCCCCGAACCCCCCCCGCCCCTAATCCCCCCAGCCCAACCCCCCCGCCCCTCCCCCCCCGCCCCTAACCCCCCCCAGCCCCACACCCCCCAGTCCCTAACCCCCAGCCCCTCCCCAGCCCCTCCCCGCCAGCCCCTCCCCGTCAGCCCCTAACCCCCCCAGCCCCTCCCCCCAGCCCCTAAACCCCCAGCCCCTCCCCCCAGCCCCTAACCCCCCAACCCATAACCCCCCAGCCCCTCCCCCCAGCCCCTACCCCCCAGCCCTCCCCCCTCCCCTAACCACCCCAGCCCCCTAACCCTCCACCCCTACCCCCCCAGCCCCCCCCCCATCCCCTAACCCCCCACCCTAACCCCCCCAGCCCCTAAACCCCCAGCCCCTCCCCCAGCCCCTAACCCCCCCAGCCCCTAACCCCCCCAGCCCCTAACCCCCCAGCCCCTAACCCCCCCAGTCCCAAACCCCCCCAGCCCCTAACCCCCCCCCCCCAGCCCCTAGCCCCCCCAGCCCCTACCCCCCCACCCCTAACCCCCCCCAGCCCCTAACCCCCCCACCCCTAACCAAACCCCCCAGCCCCTAACCCCCAGCCCCTACCCCCCCCAGCCCCCCCCCAGCCCCTAACCCCCCCAGCCCCTACCCCCCCAGCCCCTGACCCCCCCCAGCCCCTAGCCCCCCCCCCACTAACCCCCAGCCCTAACCCCCCAGCCCCTAACCGCCCCAGCCCCTAACCCCCCAGCCCCTAACCCCCCAGCCCCTAACCCCCCCAGCCCCTAACCCCCCCAGCCCCTAACCCCCCAGCCCCTAACCCTCCCAGCCCCTAACCCCTCAGCCCCTAACCCCCCCCAGCCCCTAACCCCACAGCCCCTAACCCCCCCAGCCCCTAACCCCCCCCCTAACCCCCCCAGCCCCTAACCCCCCCCCCTAACCCCCCCAGCCCCTAACCCCCCAGCCCCTAACCCACCGCCCCTAACCCATCACCCCTAACCCCCCCAGCCCCTAAACCCCCTGCCCCTAACCCCCCCAGCCCCTAACCCCGTCCCTAACCCCCCGCCCCTAACCCCCCCCTAACCCCCCCCTAACCCCCAGCCCCTAACCCCTAACCCCGAACCCCCCCAGCCCCTAACCCCCCCAGCCCCTAACCCCCCCAGCCCCTAACCCCCCCCAACCCCCCAGCCCCTAACCCCCAGCCCCTAACCCCCCAGCCCCTAACCCCCCACCCCCCCCCCAGCCTAACCCCCCATCCCCTAACCCCCAGCCCCTACCCCCCAGCCCTAACCCCCCAGCCCCTAACCCCCCCCTAACCCCCCCAGCCCCAACCCCCCCCAGCCCCTAACCCCCCCACCCCTAACCCCCCCATCCTAACCCCCCAGCCCCTAACCCCCCCAGCCCCTAACCCCCCCAGCCCCTAACCCCCCAGCCCCTAACCCCCCAGCCCCTAACCCCCCCCAGCCCCTAACCCCCCCAGCCCTAACCCCCCCAGCCCCTAACCCCCCCAGCCCCTAACCCCCCCCAGCCCCCCAGTCCTAACCCCCCCCCTAACCCCCCCCAGCCCCTAACCCCCCAGCCCCTAACCCCCAGCCCCAACCCCCCCAGCCCCTAACCCCCCCAGCCCCTAACCCCCCAGCCCTAACCCCCCAGCCCCTAACCCCCCACCCCTAACCCCCCCAGCCCCTAACCCCCCCAGCCCCTAACCCCCCCAGCCCCCCTAACCCCCCAGCCCCTAACCCCCCCACCCTAACCCCCCAGTCCCCTAACCCCCCCAGCCCCTAACCCCCCAGCCCCTAACCCCCCAGCCCCTAACCCCCCAGCCCCTAACCCCCCCAGCCCTAACCCCCCCAGCCCCTAACCCCCCCCCAGCCCCTAACCCCCCCAGCCCCTAACCCCCCCAGCCCCTAACCCCCCAGCCCCTAACCCCCCAGCCCCTAACCCCCCCAGCCCCTAACCCCCCAGCCCCTAACCCCCCAGCCCCTAACCCCCCAGCCCCTAACCCCCCCAGCCCCTAACCCCCCAGCCCCTAACCCCCCCAGCCCCTAACCCCCCAGCCCCTAACCCCCCAGCCCCTAACCCCCAGCCCCTAACCCCCCCAGCCCAAACCCCCCAGCCCCTAACCCCCAGCCCCTAACCCCCCAGCCCCTAACCCCCCCAGCCCCTAACCCCCCAGCCCCTAACCCCCCCAGGCCCTAACCCCCCCAGCCCCTAACCCCCCAGCCCCTACCCCACCAGCCCTAACCCCCCCAGCCCCTAACCCCCCCAGCCCCTAACCCCCCCCAGCCCCTAACCAACCCCCCAGCCCCTACACCCAGCCCCTAACCCCCCCCCAGCCCCTCCCCAGCCCCTAACCCCCCCAGCCCCTAACCCCCCCAGCCCCTGACCCCCCCAGCCCCTAGCCCCCCAGCCCCTAACCCCCCAGACCCTAACCCCCCAGCCCCTAACCCCCCCAGCCCCTAACCCCCCAGCCCCTAACCCCCCACAGCCGCTAACCCCCCCAGCCCCTAACCCCCCACAGCCCCTAACCCCCCCAGTCCCTAACCCCCCCAGCCCCTGACCCCCCCAGCCCCTAGCCCCCCCAGCCCCTAACCCCCCAGCCCCTAACCACCCAGCCCCTAACCCCCCAGCCCCTAACCACCCAACCCCTCCCCCCAGCCCCTCCGCCCCCCAGCCCCTAACCCCCCCCCAGCCCCTAACCCCCCAGCCTCTAACCCCCCCAACCCTAACACCCCCAGCCCCTAACCACCCCAGGCCCTAACCCCCCCAGCCCCTAAACCCCCAGCCCCTAACCCCCCCAGCCCCTAACACCCCCAGCCCCTAACACCCAGCCCCTAACCACCCCAAGCCCCTAACCCCCCCAGCCCCTAACCCCCCATCCCCTAACCCCCCACAGCCGCTAACCCCCCCAGCCCCTAACCCCCCACAGCCCCTAACCCCCCCAGTCCCTAACCCCCCCAGCCCCTAACCCCCCAGCCCCTAACCACCCAGCCCCTAACCCCCCAGCCCCTAACCACCCAACCCCTCCCCCCAGCCCCTCCGCCCCCCAGCCCCTAACCCCCCCCCCAGCCCCTAACCCCCCCAGCCTCTAACCCCCCCCAACCCTAACACCCCCAGCCCCTAACCACCCCAGGCCCTAACCCCCCAGCCCCTAAACCCCCAGCCCCTAACCCCCCCAGCCCCTAACACCCCCAGCCCCTAACACCCAGCCCCTAACCACCCCAAGCCCCTAACCCCCCCAGCCCCTAACCCCCCCATCCCCTAACCCCCCACAGCCGCTAACCCCCCCAGCCCCTGACCCCCCACAGCCCCTAACCCCCCCAGTCCCTAACCCCCCCAGCCCCTAACCCCCCCAGCCCCTAACACCCCCAGCCCCTAACCCCCCCAGCCCCTAACCCCTCCCGCAGCCCCTCCCCCAGCCCCTAACCCCCCCAGCCCCTAAACCCCCAGCCCTTCCCCCCAGCCCTAACACCCCCAGCCCCTCCCCCCAGCACGTAACCCCCCCAGCCCCTAACCCCCCCCAGCCCCTAACCCCCCAGCCCCTAATCCCCCCAGCCCCTAACCCCCCCCAGCCCCTAACCCCCCCAGCCCCTAACCCCCAGCCCCTAACCCCCCAGCCCCTAACCCACCCCCCAGCCCCTAACCCCCCCAGCCCCTAACCCCCCCAGCCCCTAACCCCGCACCCCAGCCCCTAACACCCCAGCCCCTAACCCCGCCCCCAGCCCCTAACCCCCCCAGCCCCTAACCCCGCCCCCCAGCCACTAACCCCCCAGCCCCTAACCCCCCCGCCCCTCCCCCCCAGCCCCTAACCCCCCCCAGCCCCAAACCCCCCAGCCCCTAACCCCCAGCCCCTCCCCAGCCCCTCACCGCCAGCCCCTCCCCGTCAGCCCCTAACCCCCCCAGCCCCTCACCCCAGCCCCTAACCCCCCAGCCCCTCCCCCCAGCCCCTAACCCCCCAACCCATAACCCCCCCAGCCCCTCCCCCCCAGCCCCTAACCCCCCAGCCCCTCCCCCAGCCCCTAACCAACCCAGCCCCTAACCCCCAGCCCCTAACCACCCCAGCCCCTAACCCCCCCAGCCCCTAACCACCCCAGTCCCTAACCCCCCCAGCCCCTAACCCCCCCAGCCCCTAACCCCCCAGCCCCTAACCCCCCAGCCCCTAACCCCACCAGCCCCTAACCCCCCCAGCCCCTAACACCCCCAGCCCCTAACCCTCCCAGCCCCTAACCCCTCAGCCCCTAACCCCCCCAGCCCCTAACCCCCCAGCCCCTAACCCCCCCAGCCCCTAACCCCTCAGCCCCTAACCCCCCCTGCCCCTAACCCCCCAGCCCCTAACCCCCCCAGCCCCTAACCCCCCAGCCCCTAAACCCCCGAGCCCCTAACCCCCCAGCCCCTAACCCCCCAGCCCCTAAACCCCCTGCCCCTAACCCCCCCAGCCCCTAAACCCACAGTCCCTAACCCCCAGCCCCTAACCCTCCCAGCCCCTAACCCCCCAGCCCCTAAACCCCCTGCCCCTAACCCCCCTAGCCCCGAACCCCCCCAGCCCCTAATCCCCCCAGCCCCTAACCCCCCCGCCCCTCCCCCCCAGCCCCTAACCCCCCCAGCCCCAAACCCCCCAGTCCCTAACCCCCAGCCCCTCCCCAGCCCCTCCCCGCCAGCCCCTCCCCGTCAGCCCCTAACCCCCCCCAGCCCCTCCCCCCAGCCCCTAAACCCCCAGCCCCTCCCCCCAGCCCCTAACCCCCCAACCCATAACCCCCCAGCCCCTCCCCCCAGCCCCTAACCCCCCAGCCCCTCCCCCCAGCCCCTAACCACCCCAGCCCCTAACCCTCCAGCCCCTAACCCCCCCAGCCCCTAACCCCCCCAGCCCCTAACCCCCCCAGACCCTAACCCCCCCAGCCCCTAACCCCCAGCCCCTCCCCCAGCCCCTAACCCCCCCAGCCCCTAACCCCCCCAGCCCCTAACCCCCCAGCCCCTAACCCCCCCAGTCCCAAACCCCCCCAGCCCCTAACCCCCCCCCCAGCCCCTAGCCCCCCCAGCCCCTAACCCCCCCAGCCCCTAACCCCCCCAGCCCCTAACCCCCCCAGCCCCTAACCAACCCCCCAGCCCCTAACCCCCAGCCCCTAACCCCCCCAGCCCCTCCCCCAGCCCCTAACCCCCCCAGCCCCTAACCCCCCCAGCCCCTGACCCCCCCAGCCCCTAGCCCCCCCAGCCACTAACCCCCCAGACCCTAACCCCCCAGCCCCTAACCGCCCCAGCCCCTAACCCCCCCAGCCCCTAACCCCCCAGCCCCTAACCCCCCAGCCCCTAACCCCCCCAGCCCCTAACCCCCCCAGCCCCTAACCCTCCCAGCCCCTAACCCCTCAGCCCCTAACCCCCCCAGCCCCTAACCCCCCAGCCCCTAACCCCCCCAGCCCCTAACCCCTCAGCCCCTAACCCCCCCTGCCCCTAACCCCCCCAGCCCCTAACCCCCCCAGCCCCTAACCCCCCGAGCCCCTAACCCCCCGAGCCCCTAACCCCCCAGCCCCTAACCCCCCAGCCCCTAAACCCCCTGCCCCTAACCCCCCCAGCCCCTAAACCCCGTCCCTAACCCCCAGCCCCTAACCCTCCCAGCCCCTAACCCCCCAGCCCCTAAACCCCCAGCCCCTAACCCCCCTAACCCCGAACCCCCCCAGCCCCTAACCCCCCCAGCCCCTAACCCCCCCAGCCCCTAACCCCCTCAGCCCTTAACCCCCCAGCCCCTAAACCCCCAGCCCCTAACCCCCCAGCCCCTAACCCCCCCAGCCCCCCCCCCAGCCCCTAACCCACCCAGCCCCTAAACCCCCAGCCCCTAACCCCCCCAGCCCTTAACCCCCCAGCCCCTAAACCCCAAGCCCCTAACCCCCCCAGCCCCATTCCCTAACCCCCCAGCCCCTAACCCCCCCAGCCCCTAACCCCCCCATCCCTTAACCCCCCAGCCCCTAACCCCCCAGACCCTAACCCCCCCAGCCCCTAACCCCCCAGCCTCTAACCCCCCAGCCCCTAACCCCCCCAGCCCCTAACCCCCCCCCAGCCCCTAACCCCCCCAGCCCCTAACCCCCCCAGCCGCTAACCCCCCCAGCCCCCAGTCACTAACCCCCCAGCCCCTAACCCCCCCAGCCCCTAACCCCCCAGCCCCTAACACCCCCAGTCCCTAACCCCCCCAGCCCCTAACCCCCCCAGCCCCTAACCCCCCAGTCCCTAACCCCCCCAGCCCCTAACCCCCCAGCCCCTAACCCCCCCAGCCCCTAACCCCCCCAGCCCCTAACCCCCCCAGCCCCCAGTCCCTAACCCCCCAGCCCCTAACCCCCCCAGCCCCTAACCCCCCCAGTCCCTAACCCCCCCAGCCCTAACCCCCCCAGCCCCTAACCCCCCAGCCCCTAACCCCCCCAGCCCCCACCCCCCAGCCCCTAACCCCCCCAGCCCCTAACCCCCCCAGCCCTTAACCCCCCAGCCCCTAACCCCCAAGCCCCTAACCCCCCCAGCCCCATCCCCTAACCCCCCCAGCCCCTAACCCCCCCAGCCCCTAACCCCCCAGCCCGTAACCCCCCAGCCCCTAACCCCCCAGCCCCTAACCCCCCCAGCCCCTAACCCCCCAGCCTCTAACCCCCCAGCCCCTAACCCCCCAGCCTCTAACCCCCCAGCCCCTAACCCCCCCAGCCCCTAACCCCCCCAGCCCCTAACCCCCCCAGCCCCTAACCCCCCCAGCCCCTAACCCCCCCAGCCCCTAACCCCCCCAGCCCCCAGTCCCTAACCCCCCAGCCCCTAACCCCCCCCAGCCCCTAACCCCCCAGCCCCTAACCCCCCAGCCCCTAACCCCCCCAGCCCCTAACCCCCCCAGCCCCTAACCCCCCAGCCCCTAAACCCCCCAGCCCCTAACCCCCCCAGCCCCTAACCTCCCCAGCCCCCTTACCACCCCCAGCCCCTAACCCCCCCCAGCCCCTAACCCCCCCAGCTTCTAACCCCCCCCAGCCCCTAACCCCCCAGCCCCTAACCCCCCCAGCTCCTAACCCCCCCAGCCCCTAACCCCCCCCCAGAACCTTAGCCCCTAACCCCCCCAGCCCCTAACCCCCCCAGCCCCTAACCCCACCAGCCGCTAACCCCCCCAGCCCCAAACTCCTCCCAGCCCCTTACCCCCCAGCCCCTAAACCCCCCCAGCCCCTAACCCCACCAGCCCCTAACCCCCCCAGCCCCTAACCCCCCCAGCCGCTTACCCCACCCAGCCCCTAACCCTCCCAGCCCCTTACCCCCCCCCCTAGCCTCTAACCAGCCCCCAGCTCCTACCTTCTCCATCAGTCCTTATATATCTCTCAGCCCCTCCCCTCCCCAGCCCCTGTTTTACTCCTTATCCTGTAGCCCCCTCAGGGGGAGGCGAGGGAAGCTTGGAAACTGCCTCCAGACAAAATCCCGTAGCTGCAGGAGCCGGAACCCATTCCCACTCGGCATCTCAAACTCTTCCTTTATCTCCTCCAGGCTCGGGAACCCCTCCTCAATGAAGAGATCCCCAAATCTCTCAATCCCTGCCCCCTGTCACCTCCTAAAGCCTCCATCCAGCCCCCCCCCCGGAGCGAACTGGGAGTTGTGACAGATCGCCGACCACACCGACGCTGCCTCCAGTCCCATGTGCTGCCTCCATTGTCCCCACACCCTCAGGGCTGTAACTACCACAGGGCTTGTGGAGTACTGGGCCCGGCGAGAACGGCCAAGGGGCCGTTAACAGAGCCTCCAGCCGTGTCCTTGCAAGATGCTGCCTCCACTCGCTCCCACGCTGACCCCTCCACCACTACCCACTCCCTAACCATCCATATATTAGCCGCCCGGCCGTAATTAATAAAGTTCAGACCGGCCAAGCCTGTCCGGTTGGGGTGATTCGGAGCTAAGCCGCACGGTCGGAGGCTCCCGCTATTTTCGGGCTTCAGGGCTCTTTCTCGGGCTGGTAACGGCGCTGTTGGACTTTTCCCGGTGGGGGAAGACATCAGTAACGGTTTTCTGCCGGTGGATGGACTGGACCAGGAGCGGGGCGGTTAGAAAATCGGCTTTGGAGCTGAGAAAGGTGCGAGGGAGGAAGATGGTGGCAGGTGGGGAATTGGCAGCGTGGAAGCAGTGGGCACAGGAACAGCAGGGGGCCCACCGGGTGTTGGTGAGAAAGCCCAGGCCGAACGAGCTGCCAAGCGCGGTGCTGGTGTGGTTTTGCTGCTTGGGTTGACTGAGAATGTGCTGAGGTGGCCTCAGAAGGAGAGGAGCAGCAGGTGGGAGGATGCAGAGATCCGGATTTACCAGGACTGGAGCGAGGAGGGGGTGAAAAGGAGGGCTGGTTATAACCGGTCAAAGGCAGCGCTGCACAAGAGGGGGGTGAAGTTTGGCCAGTTCCAGCCGGCGCGGTATAAAGATGGGCAGCACCATTCTGACTCTCCGGAAGAGGCCTGGGCCTTTGTCCAGGCAGAGAAGCTGGGCTCAGGCTGAGGATTGAGGGGGGGTTGAGGACTGATGTATAATGTTCGGAAGCTCTGTTCTTCCTTTGCTATTTACTGTTGGTTTCTGTTTTATCTTTCTTGTGGGAAGCTTGGGGGATGTTTTGTGGGCCCATTACGGAGCGAGCCCTCTCTTCCCGCGTTTTGGGGCGAAGGGCGGGGTTTATGCTGAAGGCCTGGGATTGTTCCCGGCTGGAGTCGGAATGGGGGGGGGGGATTGTTCCCGGCTGGAGTCGGAATGGGGGGGGGGATTGTTCCCGGCTGGAGTCGGAATGGGGGGGGGGGGATTGTTCCCGGCTGGAGTCGGAATGGGGGGGGGGGCGGGGGGGGGGGGGGGGGGGGGGGGTTGTTCCCGGCTGGAGTCGGAATGGGGGGGGGGGATTGTTCCCGGCTGGAGTCGGAATGGGGGGGGGGGTGGTTTTTTCCCGGCTGGGGGGGGCAGGGGGGAGGGGGGGGGGAGGGGGCGGGTGGGGAGAGGGGTGGGGGGGGCGGGGGGGGGGGGGCGGGGGGGGGGGAGGGGAGGGCGGGGGGAGGGGTGGGGGGGGCGGGGGGGAAGGCGGGGGCGGGTGGGGCGGGGGGGAGGGCGGGGGGGGGGAGGGGGCGGGGGGGAGGGGGCGGGGGGGGGAGGGGGCGGGGGGAGGGGGGAGGGGGGGGGGAGGGGGGGGCGGGGGGAGGGGGCGCGGGGAGGGGGGGGGGGCGGGGGGTGGGCGGGGGTGGGGGTGGGGGGGGGCGGGGGGGAGGGGGAGGGCGGGGGAGGGGTGGGGGAGGCGGGGGGGGGGAGGGGGTGGGGGGGGGTTATTGCTTCACTTTGTTGTGTTGGTTAACATTTGTTGAAAATTTGAATAAAAATTATTTTTAAAAAAGAAGGCCCCCCTCCCCGTGCCCCCCTCCCCGTGCCCCCCTCCCCGTGCCCCCGCCTCCCCATGCCCCCCTCCCCGTGCCCCCCTCCCCGTGCCCCCCTCCCCCCTCCCCGTGCCTCCCTCCCCGTGCAGGCCCCACCGACAGCATTCTCACCCAGGGACAGAGACCGTCCAGGCCCCACCGACAGCATTCTCACCCAGGGACAGAGACCGTCCAGGCCCCACCGACAGCATTCTCACCCAGGGACAGAGACCGTCCAGGCCCCACCGACAGCATTCTCACCCAGGGACAGAGACCGTCCAGGCCCCACCGACAGCATTCTCACCCAGGGACAGAGACCGTCCAGGCCCCACCGACAGCATTCTCACCCAGGGACAGAGACCGTCCAGGCCCCACCGACAGCATTCTCACCCAGGGACAGAGACCGTCCAGGCCCCACCGACAGCATTCTCACCCAGGGACAGAGACCGTCCAGGCCCCACCGACAGCATTCTCACCCAGGGACAGAGACCGTCCAGGCCCCACCGACAGCTTTCTCACCCAGGGACAGAGACCGTCCAGGCCCCACCGACAGCATTCTCACCCAGGGACAGAGACCGTCCAGGTCCCACCGACAGCATTCTCACCCAGGGACAGAGACCGTCCAGGCCCCACCGACAGCATTCTCACCCAGGGACAGAGACCGTCCAGGCCCCACCGACAGCATTCTCACCCAGGGACAGAGACCGTCCAGGCCCCACCGACAGCATTCTCACCCAGGGACAGAGACCGTCCAGGCCCCAGCGACAGCATTCTCACCCAGGGACAGAGACCGTCCAGGCCCCACCGACAGCATTCTCACCCAGGGACAGAGACCGTCCAGGCCCCACCGACAGCATTCTCACCCAGGGACAGAGACCGTCCAGGCCCCAGCGACAGCATTCTCACCCAGGGACAGAGACCGTCCAGGCCCCACCGACAGCATTCTCACACAGGGACAGAGACCGTCCAGGCCCCACCGACAGCATTCTCACCCAGGGACAGAGACCGTCCAGGCCCCACCGACAGCATTCTCACCCAGGGACAGAGACCGTCCAGGCCCCACCGACAGCATTCCCACCCAGGGACAGAGACCGTTCAGGCCCCACCGACAGTTCTTGCACTCGAAAAGATCAGATCCAGAGTCCATTGAAACATTGAAATGAAAATGGCTTATTGTCACAAGCGGGCTGCAAATGAAGTTACTGTGAAAAGCCCCTAGTCGCCACATTCCGGCTCCTGTTCGGAGAGGCTGGGGTGATGTTTGAACCGTGCTGCTGGCCTGCATTGGTCTGCTTCAAAAGCCAGCTCCTTCATCCTGTGCTAAACCAGCCCAACTGGAAGACAATTCCTCCCCCCATTACACTCATTCAAATTTTCAAAGATTGCAGATTTCATCTAACCATTAATGATCTTCCATGTATCCTTATGCAACCTCCCTCAATCCCAGCCAACACATCACTGTCCTTTTACAACAGACGTTCCCCATCGCCCATGACCAGTCCAAATAGATTTCCCCTTGTATCCAACAACAGATGCAAGAATAAACAGATCACGTGAATAAAAGCATAAAATGGCTGCCAAGTCTGTCAGCTCCTGTGGAGAGGCACAGGGTTGATGTCAATGGTCAGCGTCCTTACATCAGGCAGTTGATGTTCCCGCTCTCTCACAGTTCCTCGCTCTACAGCTCGCAGAGCACAGCAGCACTTCAAGATGAGTAAAGAACAGATTCACATGGAGCTGCAAGCAAGGGCAGAATACACTGAGGCCTGTCTTTTATTACACTGCTCTATCATCTTTTATTACATTTCTCTGTGTGTTTTGATATACTACAGAATGTAACATGTGTTACTCAAACCTTGGTTGCTGATGAGGTTTCTCAATCTCGATGAGGAAAACTCGAACTCGTCCAGTCGTAACAAAAGGTGTATTGAGTAACTATAACAATAATTGTGTGAGTTCTTTACTTTAACATTGATACTAGTGATAAGGTCAACAAGATTTATCTACAGTAACTATGCTTGACTACACGAACCATCTGAGCTAATCTACACTCCTGTCCTGGTCACTGTACACCCGAAAGAGAGAGTGAGAGGCACAACGCGGTTGCTTTTATACCCCTGTTTGTCCGGCCCTCTACTGATCATCTGGAGCTATTGATTAATCCCTTATGTACATGCACAAAGAGATCACTACAGTCTGAACAGGGAACTGACCCACTTAAACCTGGACAGAGAAATGGCCCACTCAGATCTGGATAGGGAAAAGAAACAGTCAAATCTGTATTGGCAACTGACCCACTCAATACTGGACAGAGAAATGACACACGCCTGATACAGGCGCATGTGGTTGATCGGTGGGGCCTACATTACAGAACTGCCTCAATGGTGCGAGTCTGCCATGGTGCTCGGAGCAGCTGCTGGAGGTCACCGCGCTGCGCATGCGCGGGGTCAAGGGCAGGGGCCCATATCTGCAGATAAAGCTGCATGAATTGCTCCAGGTCCATTCTAGCCCCCTGAAGGTAAATGGGTCGGTCTATCTTGTTTGAGGACACTCGGGAGTGCAATGCCAGCGTTTCTACAACAACGTGGGGAAATAGTCCCATTTTGTGAAAAACCAGCCCACTGAATTCTGTACAGGGGAAAGGCAAACTCAGCTCTCTACAGGGAAAAGGCAAACTCAGCTCTCTACAGGGGAAAGGCTGACTCAATTCTGTACAGGGAAAGACATACACCAAACTGTAAAGGGCAAAGACAAACTCAGCTCTCTACAGGAGAAAGACAGACTCAATTCTGTACAGGGAAAGACATACACCAATCTGTAAAGGGGAAAGACAGATTCAATTCTGTACAGGGAAAGACATACACCAATCTGTAAAGGGGAAAGACAAACTCAATTTTGCACAGAGGAAACACTAACTCAATTCAGTACAGGTGAAAGATATACCAAACTCTGTAATAGGGAAAGGGACACTCAATTCTGTACAGGGGAAAGACACATTAAAATAAGGACAGCAGAAAGACACAGTCTAATCTATCCAGGGGAAAGACGCACTCAATTCTGTGCAGGGGAAAGACACACTCAATTCAGTACAGGTGAAAAAACCGACTCAATTCTCTACAAGGGAAAGACACACACAAAATCTGTACGGGGAAAGATACTCTCAAAAATGTACACGGGGAAGGCACACCTAAATATTTAAAGGGTCAAGACCGACTCAATTCTTTACAAGAGAAAGGCACACGCAAATGTGTACAGGAGCAAGACACACACAAACCTGTACAGGGGAAAGGCAGACACAAATCTGTCCAGGGGAAAGACACACTCAAATCTGTACAGCTTAAAGACACACTCAAATCTGTACAGGGGAAAGACCCACTCAGCTCTGTACAGGGGAAAGGCAGACTCCAGTCTGTCCATGGTAAAGACAGACTCAAATTTGTCCAGGGGAAAGGCAGACGCAAATCTGTCCAGGGGAAAGGCAGACGCAAATCTGTCCAGGGGAAAGATACAGGCAAATCTGTACAGCTTAAAGACACACACAAATCTGTACAAGGGGAAAGACCCACTCAGCTCTGTACAGGGGAAAGGCAGACTCCAGTCTGTCCATGGTAAAGACAGACTCAAATTTGTCCAGGGGAAAGGCAGACGCAAATCTGTCCAGGGGAAAGGCAGACGCAAATCTGTCCAGGGGAAAGATACAGGCAAATCTGTACAGCTTAAAGACACACACAAATCTGTACAGTTTAAAGACACACACAAATCTGTACAGGGGAAAGACCCACTCAGCTCTGCACTGGGTAAAGACAGACTCAATTCTGTACAGGGGAAAGACACACTCAAATCTGTACAGGGGAAAGACACACACAAATCTGTACAGGGGAAATATACACTCATATCTGTACAGGGTAAAGACACTCATATCTGTACAGGGTAAAGACACTCATATCTGTACAGGGGAAAGACACTCAAATCTGTATAGGGGAAAGACACACTCAAATCTGTACAGGGGAAACATACACTCAAATCTGTACAGGGGAAACATACACTCAAATCTGTACAGGGGAAACATACACTCAAATCTGTACAGGGGAAAGACACACTCAAATCTGTACAGGGGAAACATACACTCAAATCTGTACAGGGGAAACATACACTCAAATCTGTACAGGGGAAACATACACTCAAATCTGTACAGGGGAAACATACACTCAAATCTGTACAGGGGAAAGACACACTCAAATCTGTACAGGGGAAACATACACTCAAATCTGTACAGGGGAAAGACACATTCAAATCTGTACAGGGGAAACATACACTCAAATCTGTACAGGGGAAACATACACTCAAATCTGTACAGGGGAAACATACACTCAAATCTGTACAGGGGAAACATACACTCAATTCTGTACAGGGGAAAGACAGACTCAAATCTGTACAGGGGAAAGACACATTCAAATCTGTACAGGGGAAAGACAGACTCAAATCTGTACAGGGGAAAGGCAGACTCAAATCTGTACAGGGTAAAGACACTCAAATCTGTACAGGGAAAAGACACACTCAAATCTGTACAGGGGAGGGACACTCAAATCTGTACAGGGAAAGACACACTCAGCTCTGAACAGGGGAAAGACACATTCAAATCAGTACAGGGTAAAGGCCGACTCAAATCTGTACAGGGCAAAGACACACTCAATTCGGTACAGGCGAAATAACCTACTCAAATCTCTACAAGGGAAAGACTCACTCAAATCTGTACAGGGGAAAGATATACCCAAATCTGTACTGGGGAAAGGGACACTCAATTCTGTACAGTGGGCGGGCAGCACGGTGGCCTAGTGGTTAGCATAGCTGCCTCACGGCGCTGAGGTCCCAGGTTCGATCCCGGCTCTAGGTCACTGTCCGTGTGGAGTTTGCACATTCTCCCCGTGTTTGCGTGGGTTTCCTCCGGGTGCTCCGGTTTCCTCCCACAGTCCAAAGATGTGCGGGTTAGGTGGATTGGCCATTCTAAATTGCCCGTAGTGTAAGGTTAATGGGGGGATTGTTGGGTTACGTGGGTTTAAGTACGGTGATCATTGCTCGGCACAACATCGAGGGCCGAAGGGCCTGTTCTGTGCTGTACTGTTCTATGTTCTATGAAATCTGTACAGGAGAAAGACACACTCAATTCTGGACAGCGTCAAGACACACTCAATTCTGTACAGGGGAAAGACACACTCAAATCTGTCCAGGGGAAAGACACACTCAAATCTGTACAGGGGAAAGACAGACTCAAATCTGTACAGGGTAAAGACACTCAAATCTGTACAGGGGAAAGACAGACTCAAATCTGTACAGGGTAAAGACACTCAAATCTGTACAGGGGAAAGACAGACTCAAATCTGTACAGGGTAAAGACACTCAAACCTGTACAGGGGAAAGACACACTCAAATCTGTACAGGGGAAAGACAGACTCAAATCTGTACAGGGTAAAGACACTCAAATCTGTACAGGGGAAAGACAGACTCAAATCTGTACAGGGTAAAGACACTCAAATCTGTACAGGGTAAAGACACTCAAATCTGTACAGGGGAAAGACAGACTCAAATCTGTACAGGGTAAAGACACTCAAATCTGTACAGGGGAAAGACAGACTCAAATCTGTACAGGGTAAAGACACTCAAATCTGTACAGGGTAAAGACACTCAAATCTGTACAGGGGAAAGACACACTCAAATCTGTACAGGGGAAAGACACTCAAATCTGGTACAGGGGAAAGACACGTTCAAATCTGTACAGGGGAAAGACAGACACAATTCTGTACAGGGGAAAGCCAGAGTCAAATCCATTTATTGTGGTCGACCGCAGGGCTAAGTTCTAGATTATTAAAGCCTAACTTTTGTATAGCAGCTCGTCTCTCGTGCAATTGATGTTTCATCAATGCCATGGTGCGCCGGTCACCAGGATACGGCCGCACAGTCACTGACCCACCCGTGAGGAGGACGTAGTTTACTGGCCGTTGGATGCAGAAAGTGACCAGGGGTTAGGCTGCCCGCGTGTCAGCAGCGCGACCAGGCCACCGGGACACACAGGTATCCCGTGGCAGGCGGCTGCCGAGGTGTCGACTAACCTCCGTCTAACATGTCCCGTTTCTCTGCCCCCACCACCCTTCTGTAGGTTAGCACAATGTCTGTGAACAGAACGGCTATGTTCTGCGCAGTGGTTGGGGCCGCTGTACTGCATTTGGAGATGCAGCAGCATCCACAGCCACAACCCGCAGTGGATGCAGGGCCAGCTGCAGCAGCAGAGGGAAGGGCCGAGGAGTTGCCAGTCGTCGAGCAGCATGGGGGGGGGGGGGAGGAGGAGGGGGAGGGGGAGGAGGAGGAGGAGGAGGAGGGGGAGGGGGAGGAGGAGGAGGAGGGGGAGGAGGGGGAAGAGGAGGGGGAGGAGGAGGGGGAGGGGGGAGGAGGAGAGAGTGAGGGTGCAGCCACGGTGCCAGAGGCAATGACCAAAGCCGAGGGTGTACCGTGTCCGGGTCTCTTTCCTAACAATGACGGACATCACCTGCAGGAGGAGACTCCGGCTGAGTAGGCGGACGGTGATACATATCTGTCACCTCGTGGCGCACCTCGCCCCACGTGGAACGGGGGGAGGACACGCAATCCCGGTTGCCATCAAGGTGACGGTCGCTCTTAACTTCTATGCTACCGGCTCCTTCCAGTCTCCGAGCGGGGACGTCTCCGGGATCTCCCAGTCATCGGTGCATCCGGGATGTGACCGATGCCTTCTATGCCATCGCCGATCGCTACATCACCTTTCCCGAGGACCGAGCAAGTCAAGACTCACGAGCCCGTGGATTTGCCAGCGTGGCCGGGATACCGAGGGTTCAGGGGGCAATCGACTGTGTTCACGTCCCCATGCGCCCGCCTGCAGGGGACAGGGACGTGTTCACAAACAGAAGGGGGACATACTCCATGAATATCCAGGTGGTATGCGACCCCCACATGAGGATCATGAACGTCTGTGCAAGGTTCCCAGGGAGTGTGCATGACTCCTACATACTGGCGCAGTCGTACATCCCTGCGATGTTTGAGGGACGTCCCCCCCGGCTGAGGGGCTGGTTGCTAGGCGACAGGGGTTATCCGCTGAGGTCTTGGCTGATGATGCCTATACGGAGGCCTCAGACCAATGCGGAAACCCGATACAACGAGGCCCATGCAGCAACCAGGGGTGTGGTGGAGCGCTGCCTTGGCCTCCTGAAGATGAGATTCAGGTGCCTGGACCGCTCCGGAGGGGCCCTGCAGTACCAGCCCGACAGGGTCGCTCGCATTGTTGTGGTCTGCTGTGCGCTGCACAACATCGCGATGCAGAGGGGAGATGGCCTGCTGCAGGAGGCGGAGGGAGAAGCTAGTGGCAGTGGTGCCAGCACAGAGGAGGAGGAGGAGGAGGAGGAGGAGGAGGAAGAGGAGAGGGAGGAGGAGGAGGAGGAGGAGGAGGAGGAGGAGGTGGAGGGGGTGGAGGAAGATGAGGAGGAGGAGGAGGAGGAGGAGGAGGAGGAGGAGGAGGAGGAGGAAGGGAGGAGGAGGAGGAGGAGAGGGAGGAGG
>NW_024055642.1:0-30547 GCF_902713615.1 Scyliorhinus canicula | reverse complement strand
CCCCCTCCCCCCTCCCCCCGCCCCCTCCCCCCCCGCCCCCTCCCCCCCCCGCCACCTCCCCCCCCCCCATTCCGACTCCAGCCGGGAACAATCCCCCCCCCCCATTCCGACTCCAGCCGGGAACAATCCCAGGCCTTCAGCATAAACCCCGCCCTTCGCCCCAAAACGCGGGAAGAGAGGGCTCGCTCCGTAATGGGCCCACAAAACATCCCCCAAGCTTCCCACAAGAAAGATAAAACAGAAACCAACAGTAAATAGCAAAGGAAGAACAGAGCCTCCGAACATTATACATCAGTCCTCAACCCCCCCTCAATCCTCAGCCTGAGCCCAGCTTCTCTGCCTGGACAAAGGCCCAGGCCTCTTCCGGAGAGTCAGAATGGTGCTGCCCATCTTTATACCGCGCCGGCTGGAACTGGCCAAACTTCACCCCCCTCTTGTGCAGCGCTGCCTTTGACCGGTTATAACCAGCCCTCCTTTTCACCCCCTCCTCGCTCCAGTCCTGGTAAATCCGGATCTCCGCATCCTCCCACCTGCTGCTCCTCTCCTTCTGAGGCCACCTCAGCACATTCTCAGTCAACCCAAGCAGCAAAACCACACCAGCACCGCGCTTGGCAGCTCGTTCGGCCTGGGCTTTCTCACCAACACCCGGTGGGCCCCCTGCTGTTCCTGTGCCCACTGCTTCCACGCTGCCAATTCCCCACCTGCCACCATCTTCCTCCCTCGCACCTTTCTCAGCTCCAAAGCCGATTCTCTAACCGCCCCGCTCCTGGTCCAGTCCATCCACCGGCAGAAAACCGTTACTGATGTCTTCCCCCACCGGGAAAAGTCCAACAGCGCCGTTACCAGCCCGAGAAAGAGCCCTGAAGCCCGAAAATAGCGGGAGCCTCCGACCGTGCGGCTTAGCTCCGAATCACCCCAACCGGACAGGCTTGGCCGGTCTGAACTTTATTAATTACGGCCGGGCGGCTAATATATGGATGGTTAGGGAGTGGGTAGTGGTGGAGGGGTCAGCGTGGGAGCGAGTGGAGGCAGCATCTTGCAAGGACACGGCTGGAGGCTCTGTTAACGGCCCCTTGGCCGTTCTCGCCGGGCCCAGTACTCCACAAGCCCTGTGGTAGTTACAGCCCTGAGGGTGTGGGGACAATGGAGGCAGCACATGGGACTGGAGGCAGCGTCGGTGTGGTCGGCGATCTGTCACAACTCCCAGTTCGCTCCGGGGGGGGGGCTGGATGGAGGCTTTAGGAGGTGACAGGGGGCAGGGATTGAGAGATTTGGGGATCTCTTCATTGAGGAGGGGTTCCCGAGCCTGGAGGAGATAAAGGAAGAGTTTGAGATGCCGAGTGGGAATGGGTTCCGGCTCCTGCAGCTACGGGATTTTGTCTGGAGGCAGTTTCCAAGCTTCCCTCGCCTCCCCCTGAGGGGGCTACAGGATAAGGAGTAAAACAGGGGCTGGGGAGGGGAGGGGCTGGGAGATATATAAGGACTGATGGAGAAGGTAGGAGCTGGGGGCTGGTTAGAGGCTAGGGGGGGGGGTAAGGGGCTGGGAGGGTTAGGGGCTGGGTGGGGTAAGCGGCTGGGGGGGTTAGGGGCTGGGGGGGTTAGGGGCTGGTGGGGTTAGGGGCTGGGGGGGTTTAGGGGCTGGGGGGTAAGGGGCTGGGAGGAGTTTGGGGCTGGGGGGGTTAGCGGCTGGTGGGGTTAGGGGCTGGGGGGGTTAGGGGCTGGGGGGGTTAGGGGCTAAGGTTCTGGGGGGGGGTTAGGGGCTGGGGGGGTTAGGAGCTGGGGGGGGTTAGGGGCTGGGGGGTTAGGGGCTGGGGGGGGTTAGAAGCTGGGGGGGTTAGGGGCTGGGGGGGTTAGGGGCTGGGGGTGGTAAGGGGGCTGGGGAGGTTAGGGGTGGGGGGGTTAGGGGCTGGGGGGTTTAGGGGCTGGGGGGTTAGGGGCTGGGGGGGTTAGGGGCTGGGGGGGTTAGGGGCTGGGGGGTTAGGGGCTGGGGGGTTAGGGGCTGGGGGGGGTTAGGGGCTGGGGGGTTAGGGACTGGGGGCTGGGGGGGTTAGGGGCTGGGGGGGTTAGGGGCTGGGGGGGTTAGGTGCTGGGGGGGTTAGGGGCTGGGGGGGTTAGGGGCTGGGGGGGTTAGGGGCTGGGGGGTTAGAGGCTGGGGGGTTAGGGGCTGGGGGGTTAGAGGCTGGGGGGTTAGGGGCTGGGGGGGTTAGGGGCTGGGGGGTTAGGGGCTGGGGGGTTACGGGCTGGGGGGTTAGGGGCTGGGGGGGTTAGGGGCTGGGGGGTTAGGGGATGGGGCTGGGGGGGTTAGGGGCTTGGGGGTTAGGGGCTGGGGGGTTAAGGGCTGGGGGGGTTAGGGGCTGGGGGGGTTAGGGGCTGGGGGGTGGGGGCTGGGGGGGTTAGGGGCTGGGGGGTTAGGGGCTGGGGGGGTTAGGGCTGGGGGGGTTAGGGACTGGGGGGGTTAGGGGCTGGGGGGGTTAGGGGCTGGGGGGTTAGGGGCTGGGGGGGTTAGGGGCTGGGGGGTTAGGGACTGGGGGCTGGGGGGTTAGGGGCTGGGGGGGTTAGGGGCTGGGGGGGTTAGGGGCTGGGGGGTTAGGGGCTGGGGGGGTTAGGGACTGGGGGGTTAGGGGCTGGGGGGGTTAGGGGCTGGGGGGGTTAGGGACTGGGGGTGTTAGGGGCTGGGGGGTTAGGGGCTGGGGGGGGTTAGGGGCTGGGGGGTTAGTGACTGGGGGCTGGGGGGGTTAGCGGCTGGGGGGGTTAGGGGCTGGGGGGGGTTAGGGGCTGGGGGGGGTTAGGGGCTGGGGGGGTTAGGGGCTGGGGGGTTAGAGGCTGGGGGGTTAGGGGCTGGGGGGGTTAGGGTCTGGGGGGTTAGGGGCTGGGGGGTTAAGGGATGGGGGGGTTAGGGGCTGGGGGGGTTAGGGGCTGGGGGGGTTAGGGAATGGGGCTGGGGGGGTTAGGGGCTTGGGGTTTAGGGGCTGGGGGGTTAAGGGCTGGGGGGGTTAGGGGCTGGGGGTTTAGGGGCTGGGTGGGTTAGGGGCTGGGGGGGGGCTGGGGGGGTTAGGGGCTGGGGGGTTAGGGGCTGGGGGTTTAGGGGCTGGGGGGTTAAGGGCTGAGGGGGTTAGGGGCTGGGGGGTTAGGGGCTGGGGGGGTTAGGGGCTGGGGGGTTCGGGGCTAGGGGGGTTAGGGGCTGGGGGGTTAGGGGCTCGGGGGGTTAGGGGCTGGGGGGGTTAGGGGCTGGGGGGTTAGGGGCAGGGGGGTTAGGGGCTGAGGGGTTAGGGGCTGGGGGGTTAGGGGCTGGGGGGGTTAGGGGCTGGGGGGTTAGGGGCTGGGGGGTTAGGGGCTGGGGGGTTAGGGGCTGGGGGGGTTAGGGGCTGGGGGGGTTAGGGGCTGGGGGGATTAGGGGCTGGGGGGTTAGGGGCTGGGGGGGGTTAGGGGCTGGGGGGGTTACGTGCTGGGGGGAGGGGCTGGGGGTGTTAGGGGCTGGGGGGAAGGGCTGGGGGGTTAGGGGCTGGGGGGGTTAGGGGCTGGGGGAGGGGCTGCGGGAGGGGTTAAGGGCTGGGGGGGTTAGGGGCTGGGGGTGTTAGGGGCTGGGGGGGTTAGGGGCTGGGGGGGTAGGGACTGGGGGTGTTAGGGGCTGTGGGGGGTTAGGGGCTGGGGGGGTTAGGGCTGGGGGGGGTTAGGGGATGGGGGGGTTAGGGGCTGGGGGGGTTAGGGGCTGGGGGGTTAGGGGCTGGGGGTTAGGGGCTGGGGGGTTAGGGGCTGGGGGGGTTAGGGGCTGGGGGTTAGGGGCTGGGGGGTTAGGGGCTGGGGGGGTTAGGGGCTGGGGGGTTAGGGGGGGGGTTAGGGCTGGGGGGTTAGGGGCTGGGGGGGGTTAGGGGCTGGGGGGGGGGGGAGGGGCTGGGGGGGGGGGGGGTTAGGGGCTGGGGGGTTAGGGGCGGGGGTTAGGGGCTGGGGGGTTAGGGGCTGGGGGGGGTGAGGGCTGGGGGGTAGGGGCTGGGGGGTTAGGGGCTGGGGGGGTTAGGGGCTGGGGGGTAGGGGGGGGGGGGTTAGGGCTGGGGGGGTTAGGGGCTGGGGGGTTAGGGGATGGGGGGGTTAGGGGCTGGGGGGGTTGGGGGGGGGGGTTAGGGGCTGGGGGGGGCTAGGGGCGGGGGGGTAGGGGCTGGGGGGGGTTAGGGGATGGGGGGGGGTTAGGGGCTGGGGGGGGGGGCTGGGGGGTTAGGGGCGGGGGTAGGGGCTGGGGGGGGTTAGGGGCTGGGGGGGGGTTAGGGGCTGGGGGGGTTAGGGGCTGGGGGGGTTAGGGGCTGGGGGGTTAGGGGCTGGGGGGTAGGGGCTGGGGGGGTTGGGTGGGGGGGGGTTAGGGGCTGGGGGGTTAGGGGCTGGGGGGTTAGCGGCTGTGGGGGTTAGGGGCTGGGGGTTAGGGGCTGGGGGGTTAGCGGCTGGGGGGGTTAGGGGCTGGGGGGTTAGGGGCTGGGGGGTTAGGGGCGGGGGGGGGTTAGGGGCGGGGGGGTTAGGGGCTGGGGGGGTTAGGGGCTGGGGGGTTAGGGGCTGGGGGGTGGGGGTGGGGGGGTTAGGGGGGGGGTTAGGGGCTGGGGGGGTTAGGGGGGGGGTTAGGGGCTGGGGGGTTAGGGGGGGGGTTAGGGGCTGGGGGGTTAGGGGCTGGGGGTTAGGGGATGGGGCTGGGGGGTTAGGGGCTGGGGGGTTAGGGGCTGGGGGGTTAGGGCTGGGGGGGTTAGGGGCTGGGGGGGTTAGGGGGGGGGGTGGGGGGGGGGGTTAGGGGCTGGGGGTTAGGGGCTGGGGGGTTAGGGGCTGGGGGGGTTAGGGACTGGGGGGTTAGGGGCTGGGGGGTTAGGGGCTGGGGGGTTAGGGGCTGGGGGGTTGGGGGGGGGGTTAGGGCTGGGGTGGGGTTAGGGGCTGGGGGGGTTAGGGGCTGGGGGGGGTTAGGGGGGGGTTAGGGGGGGGGGGTTAGTGGGGGGGTTAGGGGCTGGGGGGTTGGGGGTGGGGGGGTTGGCTGGGGGGGTTAGGGGCTGGGGGGTTTAGGGGCTGGGGGGGGTAGGGGCTGGGGGGTTAGGAGGGGCTGGGGGGGTTAGGGGCTGGGGGGGGGTTAGGGGCTGGGGGGGGTTAGGGGCTGGGGGGGTTGGGGGGGGGGGGGTTAGGGGCTGGGGGGTTAGGGGCTGGGGGGTTAGGGGTGGGGGGTTAGGGGCTGGGGGGTTAGGGGTGGGGGGTTAGGGGGGGGGGGTTAGGGGCTGGGGGGGTAGGGGCTGGGGGGGTTAGGGATGGGGCTGGGGGGTTAGGGGGGGGGTTAGGGGCTGGGGGGTTAGGGGCTGGGGGGGTTAGGGGCTGGGGGGGTTAGGGGCTGGGGGGTTAGGGGCTGGGGGGGGCTGGGGGGGGGGGTGGGGGGTTAGGGGGCTGGGGTTAGGGGCTGGGGGGTTAGGGGAGGGGGTTAGGGGCTGGGGGGTTAGGGGCTTGGGGGGTTAGGGGCTGGGGGGGTTAGGGGCTAGGGGGGTTAGGGGCTGGGGGGTTAGGGGCTGGGGGTTAGGGGCTGGGGGGTTAGGGGCTGGGGGGGTTAGGGGATGGGGGGGTTAGGGGCTGGGGGGGTTAGGGGCTTGGGGTGGTTAGGGGCTGGGTGTTAGGGGCTGGGGGTGTTAGGGGCTGGGGGGGTTAGGGGCGGGGGTTTAGGGGCTGGGGGGGTTAGGGCCTGGGGTGGTTAGGGGCTGGGGGTGTTAGGGTTGGGGGGGTTAGAGGCTGGGGGGGTTAGGGGCTGGGGGGGGGTTAGGGGCTGGGGGCGGAGGGGCTGGGGGGGGGGGTGGGTGGTTAGGGGCTGGGGGGTTAGGGGCTGGGTGGTTAGGGGCTGGGGGGTTAGGGGCTGGGGGGGCTAGGGGCTGGGGGGGTCAGGGGCTGGGGGGGTTAGGGACTGGGGGGTTAGGGGCTGTGGGGGGTTAGGGGCTGGGGGGGTTAGCGGCTGTGGGGGGTTAGGGGCTGGGGGGTTAGGGGCTGGGGGGGTTAGGGGCTGGGGGGGTTAGGGTCTGGGGGGTTAGGGGCTGGGGGGGCTAGGGGCTGGGGGGGTCAGGGGCTGGGGGGGTTAGGGGCTGGGGGGGTTAGGGGCTGGGGAGGGGCTGGGGGGGTTAGGGGCTGGGTGTAGGGGCTGGGGGGTTGGTTAGGGGCTGGGGGGGGTTAGGGGCTGGGGGGGTTAGGGGCTGGGGGGGGTTAGGGGCTGGTGGGGCTAGGGGCTGGGGGGGGGTTAGGGGCTGGGGGGGTTTGGGACTGGGGGGGGTTAGGGGCTGGGGGGTTAGGGGCTGGGGGGGTTAGGGGCTGGGGGGTTAGGGGCTGGGGGAGGGGCTGGGGGGTTTGGGACTGGGGGGGGTTAGGGGCTGGGGGGTTAGGGGCTGGGGGGGTTAGGGGCTGGGGGGTGGGTTAGGGGCTGGGGGGGGGTTAGGGGCTGGGGGGGTTAGGGGCTGGGGGGTTAGGGGCTGGGGGTTAGGGGCTGGGGGGTTAGGGGCTGGGGGTAGGGGCTGGGGGGTTTAGGGGCTGGGGGGGTTAGGGGCTGGGGGGTTAGGGGCTGGGGGGGGTTAGGGGCTGGGGGGGTTAGGGGCTGGGGGGGTTAGGGGCTGGGGGGTTAGGGGCTGGGGTTAGGGGCTGGGGGGTTAGGGGCTGGGGGGGTTAGGGGCTGGGGGTGTTAGGGGCTGGGGTGTTAGGGGCTGGGGGGGTTAGGGGCTGGGGGGGGTTAGGGGCTGGGGGGGTTAGGGGCTGGGGGGGGTTAGGGGCTGGGGGGTTAGGAGCTGGGGGGGTTAGGGGCTGGGGGGGTTAGGGGCTGGGGGGGTTAGGGGCTGGGGGGAGGTTAGGGGCTGGGGGGGGTTAGGGACTGGGGGGGGTTAGGGGCTGGGGGGGTTAGGGGCTGGGGGGGTTAGGGGCTGGGGGGGTTAGGGACTGGGGGTTAGGGGCTGGGGGGGGTTAGGGGCTGGGGGGGTTAGGGGCTGGGGGGGGTTAGGGGCTGGGGGGGTTAGGGGCTGGGGGGGTTAGGGGCTGGGGGGGGTTAGGGGCTGGGGGGGGTTAGGGGCTGGGGGGGGTTAGGGGCTGGGGGGGGGGTTAGGGGCTGGGGGGTTGTCTCTGTCTCTCTCTCTCTCTCTCTGTCGGTGTCTACTTTCTGCGACAGTACTTTGTCCGGAAATCCCATAGGTTTCCCTCGGGAAAGAACGTCACCCCTCCCCTCACAAAATCCCGAACCGCAGGTACCTAAACCATTCCCCCTGGACAACTCAAACCATTCCCCCTGGACAACCCAAACCATTCCCCCCGGACAACCCAAACCATTCCCCCTGGACATCCCAACCATTCCCCCTGGACAACTCAAACCATTCCCCCTGGACATCCCAAACCATTTCACCCTGGACAACCCAAACCATTCCCCCTGGACATCCCAAACCATTCCCCCTGGACAACCCAAACCATTCCCCCTGGACAACCAAAACCATTCCCCCTGGACAACCCAAACCATTCCCCTGGACAACCCAAACCATTCCCCCTGGACAACCTCAAACCATTCCCCCTGGACAACTCCAAACCATTCCCCCTGGACAACTCAAACCATCCCCCCTGGACAACTCAAACCATTCCCCTGGACACAACCTCCCCCCTGGACAACTCAAACCATTCCCCCTGGACAACCCAAACCATTCCCCCTGGACAACTCAAACCATTCCCCCTGGACAACTCAAACCATTCCCCCTGGACAACTCAAACCATTCCCCCTGGACAACTCAAACCATTCCCCCTGGACAACTCAAAACCATTCCCCCTGGACAACTCAAACCATTCCCCCCTGTGAAAACCCAAACCCATTCCCCCTGGACAACCAAACCCTTCCCCGGACAACCCAACCATTCCCCCTGGACAACTCAAACCATTCCCCCTGGACCACTCAAACCATTCCCCCTGGACAACTCAACCATTCCCCCCTGGACAACTCAAAACCATTCCCCTGGACAACCCAAAACCATTCCCCCTGGACAACTCAACCTACCCCCCTGGACAACTCAACCTACCCCCCTGGACAACTCAAACCATTCCCCCTGGACACCCCAAACCATTCCCCCTGGACACCCAAACTCATTCCCCCTGGACACCAAACCATTCCCCCTGGACAACTCAAAACCATTCCCCTGGACAACCCAAACCATATCCCCCTGGACAACCCAAACCATTCCCCCTGGACAACTCAACCTACCCCCCTGGACAACTCAACCTACCCCCCTGGACAACTCAAACCATTCCCCCTGGACAACCCAAACCATTCCCCCTGGACAACCCAAACCATTCCCCCTGGACAGCCCAAACCATTCCCCCTGGACAACTCAAACCATTCCCCCTGGACAACCCAAACCATTCCCCCTGGACAACTCAAACCATCCCCCCTGGACAATCCAAACCATTCCCCCTGGACAACTCAAACCATTCCCCCTGGACAATCCAAACCATTCCCCCTGGACAACCCAAACCATTCCCCCTGGACAACTCAAACCATTCCCCCTGGACAACTCAAACCATTCCCCCTGGACAACCCAAACCATTCCCCCTGGACAACCCAAACCATTCCCCCTGGACAACTCAAACCATTCCCCCTGGACAACTCAAACCATTCCCCCTGGACAACTCAAACCATCCCCCCTGGACAATCCAAACCATTCCCCCTGGACAACCCAAACCATTCCCCCTGGACAACTCAACCTACCCCCCTGGACAACTCAAACCATTCCCCCTGGACAACTCAAACCATTCCCCCTGGACAACTCAAACCATCCCCCTGGACAACTCAACCTACCCCCCTGGACAACTCAAACCATTCCCCCTGGACAACTCAAACCATTCCCCCTGGACAACTCAAACCATTCCCCCTGGACAACTCAAACCATTCCCCCTGGACAACTCAAACCATTCCGCCTGGACAACTCAAACCATTCCCCCTGGACAACTCAAACCATTCCCCCTGGACAACTCAAACCATTCCCCCTGGACAACTCAAACCATTCCCCCTGGACAACCCAAACCATTCCCCCTGGACAACTCAAACCATCCCCCCTGGACAATCCAAACCATTCCCCCTGGACAACCCAAACCATTCCCCCTGGACAACTCAAACCATTCCCCCTGGACAGCCCAAACCATTCCCCCTGGACAACCCAAACCATTCCCCCTGGACAACTCAAACCATTCCCCCTGGACAACTCAAACCATTCCCCCTGGACAACTCAAACCATCCCCCTGGACAACTTAACCTACCCCCCTGGACAACTCAAACCATTCCCCCTGGACAACTCAAACCATTCCCCCTGGACAACTCAAACCATTCCCCCTGGACAACTCAAACCATTCCCCCTGGACAACTCAAACCATTCCCCCTGGACAACTCAAACCATTCCCCCTGGACAACTCAAACCATTCCCCCTGGACAACTCAAACCATTCCCCCTGGACAACTCAAACCATTCCCCCTGGACAACTCAACCTACCCCCTGGACAACTCAAACCATTCCCCCTGGACAACTCAACCTACCCCCCTGGACAACTCAAACCATTCCCCCTGGACAGGCGAATCCATTCCCCCTGGACAACTCAAACCATTCCCCCTGGACAACTCAAACCATTCCCCCTGGACAACTCAACCTACCCCCCTGGACAACCCAAACCATTCCCCCTGGACAACTCAAACCATTCCCCCTGGACAACTCAAACCATTCCCCCTGGACAACCCAAACCATTCCCCCTGGACAACTCAAACCATTCCCCCTGGACAACTCAAACCATTCCCCCTGGACAACTCAAACCATTCCCCCTGGGCAACCCAAACCATTCCCCCTGGACAACTCAAACCATTCCCCTTGGAAAACCCAAACCATTCCCCCTGGACAACTCAAACCATTCCCCCTGGACAACCCAAACCATTCCCCCTGGACAACTCAAACCATCCCCCCTGGACAATCCAAACCATTCCCCCTGGACAACCCAAACCATTCCCCCTGGACAACTCAAACCATTCCCCCTGGACAACTCAAACCATTCCCCCTGGACAACTCAAACCATCCCCCTGGACAACTCAACCTACCCCCCTGGACAACTCAAACCATTCCCCCTGGACAACTCAAACCATTCCCCCTGGACAACTCAAACCATTCCCCCTGGACAACTCAAACCATTCCCCCTGGACAACTCACACCATTCCCCCTGGACAACTCAAACCATTCCTCCAACTTTTATAATAATCGTTATAATTGTCACAGGTTGCCATACATTAAATGAAGTTACTGTGAAAAGCCCCTAGTCTCCACACTCTGGCTCCTGTTTGTGTTACCGAGGGAGAATTCAGAATGTCCAATGCACCCTAACAGCACGTCTTTCGGGATTTGTGGGAGGAAACCGGAGCAGCCGGAGGAAACCCACACAGACACGGGGAGAACGTGCAGACTTCGTACAGACAGTGACCCAAGCCAGGAATCGAACCCGGGACCCTGGGAGAGTGAGAGAGTGCTAACCACTGTGCTACCGCTCCGCCCAGTTAGTGGAGGAGACAATGCGATGCTGTGTTCGCTGAGAAACATGATCACCGACCGGTTGCAAATGCTGAACTTTGTGTTGAATTATGCAGGGCGTTGAGATTAAATAATGCACCGTCTGTTTGTGTAATTTTCTATTGCTCCAGTCTTTGACACCAGCCTTGAGAATGAGCTTGTTGCTCAGGGACTGATACTGACCCCAGAAGCAGATGTGTTTTGATAGTGAATAGTGAGGAACTGCATTGATCAGTCTGTGACAGGAGCCTGTGGCAAAACCTTATCAATGAGAAATTTCAGTGCAGTCATTTCACCAACACAGACTTCCACAGGAACAAGATTCATCCCTCAAACCTGTTTCACAGGAACAGGAGCGGTCAATTCAGCCCCTGGATCCTGTTACACAGGAACAAGAGGCCTATTCATCCCTCAAACCTGTTACACAGGAACAGGAGGGGTCAATTCAGCCCCTCGAGCCTGTTACACAGGAACAGGAGGGGTCCATTCAGCCCCTCGAGCCTGTTACACAGGAACAGGAGGAGGTCCATTCAGCCCCTCGAGCCTGTTACACAGGAACAGGAGGAGGTACATTCAGCCCCTTGAGCCTGTTCCACAGGAAAAGGAGGAGGTCCATTCAGCCCCTCGAGCCTGTTGCACAGGAACAGGAGGAGGGCCATTCAGCCCCTCGAGTCGGTTCCACAGGAAGAGGAGGAGGTCCATTCAGCCCCTCGAGTCTGTTCCACAGGAAGAGGAGGAGGTCCATTCAGCCCCTCCTGTCTGTTCCACAGGAAGAGGAGGAGGTCCATTCAGCCCCTCGAGTCTGTTCCACAGGAAGAGGAGGAGGTCCATTCAGCCCCTCTTGTCTGTTCCACAGGAAGAGGAGGAGGGCCATTCAGCCCCTCGAGTCTGTTACACAGGAATAGGAGGAGGCCCACTCAGTCACTCAAGCCTGTTACAAAGGAACAGAAGGACGGCCATTCAGCCCCTCGAGACTGTTATACAGGAACAGCAGGAGGCCTCTTCGGCCTCTCAAGACTGTTACACAGGAACAAGGGGAGGCCCATTCATCCCCTCGAGCCTGTAACAGAACATGAGGAGGACAATTCAGCCCTCCGAGCCTGTTACACAGAAAAAGGAGGATGCCCATTCAGCCCCTCATCAACATGTTACGCAGGGACAGGATGAGAGCCATTCAGCCCTTCGTGTCTGTTACTCAGGAACAGGAGGAGACCCAGTCAGCCCCTCCTTGAGCCAGTTACACAGGAACAGGAGGAGGCCCATTCAGCCCATCATGCCAGTTGCGCAGGATCAGGAGGAAGCCCATTCAGCCCCTCGTGTCTGTTACACAGGAACAGGAGGAGGCCCATTCAGCCCCTCGAGTCTGTTACACAGGAACAGAAGGAGGCCCATTCAGCCCCTCGAGACTGTTATACATGAACCGCAGGAGGCTCCTTCGGCATCTTGAGACTGTTACACAGGAACAGCAGGAGGCCCATTCAGCCCCTTGAGCCTGTTACACAGGAACAGGAGGAGGTCCATTAAGCCCCTCGAGCCTGTCACTCAGAAACAGGAAGAGGCCCATTCAGCCCCTTGAGCCTGTTCCACAGGAACAGGAGGAGGCCCATTCAGCCCCTCGAGCCTGTTATACAGGAATAGGAAGAGAGCTATTGACCCCCTCGAGTAGTTACACAGAAACAGGAGGAGGGCCATTCAGTCCCTCGTGCCTGTTACACAGGAACAGAAGTACCATTCAGCCCCTTGAGCCTGTTACACAGCAACAGGAGGGGGCCCAATCAGCCATTCCTCGAGTATGTTGCAAAGGAAATGGAGGAAGCCCATTCAACCCATCAAGTCTGTTCCACAGGAACAGGAGGAGTCCCATTCAGCAACTCAAGCCTGTTACACAGGAACAGAAGGAGGGCCATTCAGCCCCTCAAGACTGTTACACAGGAACAGGAGGAGGCCCGTTCAGCCCCTCGAGACTCTTAGACAGGAACAGCAGGAGGCTCCTTCGGCGTCTCGAGACTGTAACACAAGAATAGGAGGAGGCCCATTCAGCCCCTCAAGCCTGTTACACAAGAACAGATGGCCCATTCAGCCCCTCGAGCCTGTTACACAGGAACAGGAGGAAATCCAGTCAGCCTCTCCTCGAGCCAGTTACGCAGGATCAGGAGGAGGCCCATTCAGTCCCTCATCTAATCTGTTACACAGGAACCGGAAGCGAGGCATTCAGCCCCTCGCGCCTGTTACACAGGAACAGGAGAAGGCCCATTCAGCCCCTTGAGCCTGTTACACAGAAACTGGAGGATGCCCATTCAGCCCCTCATTGTGTCTTACACAGGACCAGGAGCACGCACCTTCAGCCCCTCGAACCTGTTACACAGGAACAGGATGAGGCCCATTCAGCCCCTCAAGCCTGTTACACAAGAACAGATGGCCCATTCAGCCCCTCGAACCTGTTACACAGGAACAGGAGGAAATCCAGTCAGCCCCTCCTCAAGCCAGTTACGCAGGATCAGGAGGAGGCCCATTCAATCCCTTATTGAGCCTATTACAAAGGAACAGGAGGAGGCCCATTCAGCCCCTCATCTAATCTGTTACACAGGAACAGGAGCAGACCCATTCAGCCCCTCGAACCTGTTACACAGGAACAGGAGGAAATCCAGTCAGCCCCTCCTCGAGCCTATTACAAAGGAACAGGAGGAGGCCCATTCAGCCCCTCGAGTCTGTTACACAGGAACCGGAAGCGAGGCATTCAGCCCTTCGCGTCTGTTACACGGGAACAGGGAGAGAGCCATTCAGCCCCTCGAGCCTGTTACACAGGCTCATGGGAGTCCCATTCAGCCCCTTGAGCCTGTTACACAGAACAGGAGGAGGCCAATTCAACCACTCGAGTCTGTTACAGATGAAAAGGTGGCGGCCCAGTCAGCCCCTCGAGTCTGTTACACAGGAACTGGAGGTGGCCCATTCAGCCCCTCGAGTCTGTTACACAGGAACAGGAGGCGGCTCATTCAGCCACTCGAGCCTGTTGCACAGGAACAGGAGGTGGCTCATTCAGCCCCTCGAGTCTGTTGCACAGGAACAGGAGGAGGCCCATAAAGCTGTTCCTCGAGTCTGTTACACAGGCAAAGTGTGAGGCCCATTCAGCCCATCATCGAACCTGATATACAGGAACAGCAGTAGGTGATTCTGTCTCTCCTTGAGTCTGTTCCACGGGAACAGGAGGACGACCATTGAGGCCCTCCTCGAGTCTGATACAGAGGAACAGAAGGAGGGGCATTCAGTCCCTCGAGACTGTTACACAGGAACCGGAAGAGACCCATTCAGCCCCTCGTGTCTGTTACACAGGAACAGGAGAAGGCACATTCAGCCCCTCGAGCCTGTTACACAGAAACAGGAGAAGGCCCATTCAGCCCCTCGAGCCTGTTACACAGGAACAGGAGAAGGCACATTCAGCGCCTCGAGCCTGTTACACAGAAACAGGAGAAGGCCCATTCAGCCCCTCGAGTCTGTTACACAGGAAAAGGAGAAGGCACATTCAGCCCCTTGAACCTGTTACACAGAAGCAGAAAGATTGCCATTCAGCCCATCGTGTCTGTTACACAGGAACAGGAGGACGCCCATTCAGCCCCTCCTCGAGTCTGATATACAGGAACAGCAGGAGGCGATTCTGTCTCTCCTTGAGTCTGTTCCACGGGAACAGGAGGACGCCCATTGAGGCCCTCCTCGAGTCTGATACAGAGGAACAGAAGGAGGGGCATTCAGCCCCTCGAGACTGTTACACAGGAACAGGAGGCTGCCCATTCAGCACCTCGAGACTGTTATACAGGAACTGGAGGAGGACAATTCAACCCCCCTTCGATACGGTTACACAGGAAGAAGAGAGTCTCATTCAGCCCCTCGAGCCTGTTACTCACAAACATGGGAGTCCCATTCAGCCCCTCGAGTCTGTTACACAGGAACCGGAAGAGAGCCATTCAGCCCCTCGTGTCTGTTACACAGGAACAGGGAGAGGTCCATTCAGCCCCTCGAGCCTGTTACACAGGAACAGGATGAGGCCCATTCAGCCCCTCGAGCCTGTTACACAGGAACAGGAGAAGGCCCATTCAGCCCCTCGAGCCTGTTACACAGGAACAGGAGAAGGCACATTCAGCCCCTCGAGTCTGTTACACAGGAACAGGAGAAGGCCCATTCAGCCCCTCGTGTCTGTTACACAGGAACAGGAGAAGGCCCATTCAGCCCCTCGAGCCTGTTACACAGGAACAGGAGAAGCCATTCAGCCCCTCGAGTCTGTTACACAGAAGCAGAAAGATTGCCATTCAGCCCATCGTGTCTGTTACACAGGAACAGGAGGAGACCCAGTAAGCCCCTCGAGCCTATTACACAGAAACTGGAGGATGCCCATTCAGGCCCTCATCGAGTCTGTTACACAGGAACAGGAGGAGTCCCATTCAGCCACTCAAGCCTCTTACACAGGAACAGAAGGAGGGCCATTCAGCCCTCGAGACTGTTATGCAGGAACAGCTGGAGGCTCCTTCGGCTCTCGAGCATGTTCAACAAGAACAGGAGGAGGCCCAATCAGCCCCTCGAGCCTGTTACACAGAAACTGGAGGATACCCATTCAGCCCCTCATCGAGTGTTACACAGGACCAGGCGCACGCACCTTCACCCCCTCGAACCTGTTACACAGGACCAGGTGCACGCACCTTCAGCCCCTCGAGCCTGATACACAGGACCAGGAGCACGCACCTTCAGCCCCTAAAACCTGTTACACAGAAAGTAGAGGAAATCCAGTCAGCCCCTCCTCGAGCCAGTTACGCAGGATCAGGAGGAGGCCCATTCAATCCCTTATTGAGCCTATTACAAAGGAACAGGAGGAGGCCCATTCAGTCCCTCGAGTCTGTTACACAGGAACCGGAAGCGAGGCATTCAGCCCCTCGCGCCTGTTACACGGGAACAGGAAGAGAGCCATTCAGCCCCTCGAGCCTGTTACACAGGCTCATGGGAGTCCCATTCAGACCCTCGAGTCTGTTACACAGGAACAGGAGGCGGCACATTCAGCCCGTCGAGTCTGTTACACAGGAACAGGAGGTGGCCCAGTCAGCCCCTCGAGTCTGTTACACAGGAAAAGGAGGAGGCCCATTCAGCCCCTCGAGTCTGTTACACAGGAACCGGAAGCGAGGCATTCAGCCCTTCGCGTCTGTTACACGGGAACAGGGAGAGAGCCATTCAGCCCCTCGAGCCTGTTACACAGGCTCATGGGAGTCCCATTCAGCCCCTTGAGCCTGTTACACAGAACAGGAGGAGGCCAATTCAACCACTCGAGTCTGTTACAGATGAAAAGGTGGCGGCCCAGTCAGCCCCTCGAGTCTGTTACACAGGAACAGGAGGTGGCCCATTCAGCCCCTCGAGTCTGTTACACAGGAACAGGAGGCGGCTCATTCAGCCCCTCGAGCCTGTTGCACAGGAACAGGAGGTGGCTCATTCAGCCCCTCGAGTCTGTTGCACAGGAACAGGAGGAGGCCCATAAAGCTGTTCCTCGAGTCTGTTACACAGGCAAAGTGTGAGGCCCATTCAGCCCATCATCGAACCTGATATACAGGAACAGCAGTAGGCGATTCTGTCTCTCCTTGAGTCTGTTCCACGGGAACAGGAGGACGACCATTGAGGCCCTCCTCGAGTCTGATACAGAGGAACAGAAGGAGGGGCATTCAGTCCCTCGAGACTGTTACACAGGAACCGGAAGAGACCCATTCAGCCCCTCGTGTCTGTTACACAGGAACAGGAGAAGGCACATTCAGCCCCTCGAGCCTGTTACACAGAAACAGGAGAAGGCCCATTCAGCCCCTCGAGCCTGTTACACAGGAACAGGAGAAGGCCCATTCAGCCCCTCGAGCCTGTTACACAGGAACAGGAGAAGGCACATTCAGCGCCTCGAGCCTGTTACACAGAAACAGGAGAAGACCCATTCAGCCCCTCGAGTCTGTTACACAGGAAAAGGAGAAGGCACATTCAGCCCCTTGAACCTGTTACACAGAAGCAGAAAGATTGCCATTCAGCCCATCGTGTCTGTTACACAGGAACAGGAGGACGCCCATTCAGCCCCTCCTCGAGTCTGATATACAGGAACAGCAGGAGGCGATTCTGTCTCTCCTTGAGTCTGTTCCACGGGAACAGGAGGACGCCCATTGAGGCCCTCCTCGAGTCTGATACAGAGGAACAGAAGGAGGGGCATTCAGCCCCTCGAGACTGTTACACAGGAACAGGAGGCTGCCCATTCAGCACCTCGAGACTGTTATACAGGAACTGGAGGAGGACAATTCAACCCCCCTTCGATACGGTTACACAGGAAGAAGAGAGTCTCATTCAGCCCCTCGAGCCTGTTACTCACAAACATGGGAGTCCCATTCAGCCCCTCGAGTCTGTTACACAGGAACCGGAAGAGAGCCATTCAGCCCCTCGTGTCTGTTACACAGGAACAGGGAGAGGTCCATTCAGCCCCTCGAGCCTGTTACACAGGAACAGGAGGAGGCCCATTCAGCCCCTCGTGTCTGTTACACAGGAACAGGGGAAGGCCCATTCAGCCCCTCGAGCCTGTTACACAGGAACAGGAGAAGGCCCATTCAGCCCCTCGAGCCTGTTACACAGGAACAGGAGAAGGCACATTCAGCCCCTCGAGTCTGTTACACAGGAACAGGAGAAGGCCCATTCAGCCCCTCGTGTCTGTTACACAGGAACAGGAGAAGGCCCATTCAGCCCCTCGAGCCTGTTACACAGGAACAGGAGAAGGCACATTCAGCCCCTCGAGTCTGTTACACAGAAGCAGAAAGATTGCCATTCAGCCCATCGTGTCTGTTACACAGGAACAGGAGGACGCCCATTGAGGCCCTCCTCGAGTCTGATACAGAGGAAGAGGATGAGGTCCATTCAGCCCCTCGAGCCTGTTACACAGGAACAGGAGGAGACCCAGTAAGCCCCTCGAGCCTATTACACAGAAACTGGAGGATGCCCATTCAGGCCCTCATCGAGTCTGTTACACAGGAACAGGAGGAGGCCCCTTCAGCCCGTCGAACCTGTTACACAGGAACAGGATGAGTCCCATTCAGCCACTCAAGCCTCTTACACAGGAACAGAAGGAGGGCCATTCAGCCCCTCGAGACTGTTATGCAGGAACAGCTGGAGGCTCCTTCGGCTCTCGAGCATGTTCAACAAGAACAGGAGGAGGCCCAATCAGCCCCTCGAGCCTGTTACACAGAAACTGGAGGATACCCATTCAGCCCCTCATCGAGTGTTACACAGGACCAGGCGCACGCACCTTCACCCCCTCGAACCTGTTACACAGGACCAGGTGCACGCACCTTCAGCCCCTCGAGCCTGATACACAGGACCAGGAGCACGCACCTTCAGCCCCTAAAACCTGTTACACAGAAAGTAGAGGAAATCCAGTCAGCCCCTCCTCGAGCCAGTTACGCAGGATCAGGAGGAGGCCCATTCAATCCCTTATTGAGCCTATTACAAAGGAACAGGAGGAGGCCCATTCAGTCCCTCGAGTCTGTTACACAGGAACCGGAAGCGAGGCATTCAGCCCCTCGCGCCTGTTACACGGGAACAGGAAGAGAGCCATTCAGCCCCTCGAGCCTGTTACACAGGCTCATGGGAGTCCCATTCAGACCCTCGAGTCTGTTACACAGGAACAGGAGGCGGCACATTCAGCCCGTCGAGTCTGTTACACAGGAACAGGAGGTGGCCCAGTCAGCCCCTCGAGTCTGTTACACAGGAAAAGGAGGTGGCCCATTCAGCCCCTCGAGTCGGTTACACAGGAACAGGAGGTGGCCCATTCAGCCCCTCGAGTCTGTTACACAGGAACAGGAGGTGGCTCATTTAGTCCCTCGAGTCTGTTGCACAGGAACAGGAGGAGGCCCATAAAGCTGTTCCTCGAGTCTGTTACACAGGAAAAGTGTGAGGCCCATTCAGCCCATCATCGAACCTGATATACAGGAACAGCAGGAGGCGATTCTGTCTCTCCTTGAGTCTGTTCCACGGGAACAGGAGGACGCCCATTGAGGCCCTCCTCGAGTCTGATACAGAGGAACAGAAGGAGGGGCATTCAGCCCATCGTGTCTGTTGCACAGGAACAGGAGGACGCCAATTGAGGCCCTCCTCGAGTCTGATACAGAGGAACAGAAGGAGGGGCATTCAGTCCCTCGAGACTGTTACACAGGAACCGGAAGAGACCCATTCAGCCCCTCGTGTCTGTTACACAGGAACAGGAGAAGGCACATTCAGCCCCTCGAGCCTGTTACACAGAAACAGGAGAAGGCCCATTCAGCCCCTCGAGTCTGTTACACAGGAAAAGGAAAAGGCACATTCAGCCCCTCGAGCCTGTTACACAGAAACAGGAGAAGGCCCATTCAGCCCCTCGAGTCTGTTACACAGGAAAAGGAGAAGGCACATTCAGCCCCTCGAACCTGTTACACAGGAAAAGTGTGAGGCCCATTCAGCCCCTCCTCGAGTCTGATATACAGGAACAGCAGGAGGCGATTCTGTCTCTCCTTGAGTCTGTTCCACGGGAACAGGAGGACGCCCATTGAGGCCCTCCTCGAGTCTGATACAGAGGAACAGAAGGAGGGACATTCAGCCCCTCGAGACTGTTACACAGGAACAGGAGGCTGCCCATTCAGCCCCTCGAGACTGTTATACAGGAACTGGAGGAGGACAATTCAACCCCTCCTCTATACGGTTACACAGGAAGAAGAGAGTCTCATTCAGCCCCTCGAGCCTGTTACTCACAAACATGGGAGTCCCATTCAGCCCCTCGAGTCTGTTACACAGGAACCGGAAGAGAGCCATTCAGCCCCTCGTGTCTGTTACACAGGAACAGGAGAAGGCCCATTCAGCCCCTCGAGCCTGTTACACAGGAACCGGAAGAGAGCCATTCAGCCCCTCGTGTCTGTTACACAGGAACAGGAGGAGGCCCATTCAGCCCCTCGAGCCTGTTACACAGGAACAGGAGAAGGCACATTCAGCCCCTCGAGTCCGTTACACAGAAGCAGAAAGATTGCCATTCCGCCCATCGTGTCTGTTACACAGGAACAGGAGGAGGCCCATTCAGCCCATCGTGTCTGTTACACAGGAACAGGAGGACGCCCATTGAGGCCCTCCTCGAGTCTGATACAGAGGAAGAGGATGAGGTCCATTCAGCCCCTCGAGCCTGTTACACAGGAACAGGAGGAGACCCAGTAAGCCCCTCGAGCCTATTACACAGAAACTGGAGGATGCCCATTCAGCCCCTCATCGAGTCTGTTACACAGGAACAGGAGGGAGGCCCCTTCAGCCCGTCGAACCTGTTACACAGGAACAGGATGAGTCCCATTCAGCCACTCAAGCCTCTTACACAGGAACAGAAGGAGGCCCATTCAGCCCCTCGAGCCTGTTACACAGGAACAGGATGAGTCCCATTCAGCCACTCAAGCCTCTTACACAGGAACAGAAGGAGGGCCATTCAGCCCCCCGAGACTGTTATACAGGAACAGCTGGAGGCTCCTTCGGCTCTCGAGCATGTTCAACAAGAACAGGAGGAGGCCCAATCAGCCCCTCGAGCCTGTTACACAGAAACTGGAGGATGCCCATTCAGCCCCTCATCGAGTGTTACACAGGACCAGGCGCACGCACCTTCACCCACTCGAACCTGTTACACAGGACCAGGAGCACGCACCTTCAGCCCCTCGAGCCTGATACACAGGACCAGGAGCACGCACCTTCAGCCCCTAAAACCTGTTACACAGAAAGTGGAGGAAATCCAGTCAGCCCCTCCTCAAGCCAGTTACGCAGGATCAGGAGGAGGCCCATTCAATCCCTTATTGAGCCTATTACAAAGGAACAGGAGGTGGCCCATTCAGTCCCTCATCTAATCTGTTACACAGGAACAGGAGCAGACCCATTCAGCCCCTCGAACCTGTTACACAGGAACAGGAGGTAATCCAGTCAGCCACTCCTCGAGCCAGTTACGCAGGATCAGGAGGAGGCCCATTCAATCCCTTATTGAGCCTATTACAAAGGAACAGGAGGAGGCCCATTCAGACCCTCGAGCCTGTTACACAGGAACCGGAAGCGAGGCATTCAGCCCCTCGCGCCTGTTACACGGGAACAGGAAGAGAGCCATTCAGCCCCTCGAGCCTGTTACACAGGCTCATGGGAGTCCCATTCAGCCCCTCGAGTCTGTTACACAGGAACAGGAGGCGGCACATTCAGCCCCTCCTCGAGTCGGTTACACAGGAACAGGAGGTGGCCCATTCAGCCCCTCGAGTCTGTTACACAGGAACAGGAGGTGGCTCATTCAGCCCCTCGAGCCGGTTACACAGGAACAGGAGGTGGCTCATTCAGCCCCTTGAGTCTGTTGCACAGGAACAGGAGGAGGCCCATAAAGCTGTTCCTCGAGTCTGTTACACAGGAAAAGTGTGAGGCCCATTCAGCCCATCATCTACCCTGATATACAGGAACAGCAGGAGGCGATTCTGTCTCTCCTTGAGTCTGTTCCACGGGAACAGGAGGACGCCCATTGAGGCCCTCCTCGAGTCTGATACAGAGGAACAGAAGGAGGGGCATTCAGCCCCTCGAGCCTGTTACACAGGAAAAGGAGGAGGTCCATTCAGCCCCTTCTGTCTGTTCCACAGGAAAAGGAGGAGGTCCATTCAGCCCCTCGAGTCTGTTCCACAGGAAGAGGAGGAGGTCCATTCAGCTCCTTCTGTCTGTTCCACAGGAAGAGGAGGAGGTGCATTCAGCCCCTCGAGTCTGTTCCACAGGAAAAGGAGGAGGTCCATTCAGCCCCTCCTGTCTGTTCCACAGGAAGAGGAGGAGGTCCATTCAGCCCCTCGAGTCTGTTACACAGGAATAGGAGGAGGCCCTCTCAGTCACTCGAGCCTGTTACAAAGGAACAGAAGGACGGCCATTCAGCCCCTCGAGACTGTTATACAGGAACAGCAGGAGGTCCATTCAGCCCCTCGAGCCTGTTACACAGGAACAGAAGGACGGCCATTCAGCCCCTCGAGACTGTTATACAGGAACAGCAGGAGGTCCATTCAGCCCCTCGAGCCTGTTACACAGGAACAGAAGGACGGCCATTCAGCCCCTCGAGACTGTTATACAGGAACAGCAGGAGGTCCATTCAGCCCCTCGAGCCTGTTACACAGGAACAGAAGGACGGCCATTCAGCCCCTCGAGACTGTTATACAGGAACAGCAGGAGGTCCATTCAGCCCTCCGAGCCTGTTACACAGGAACAGAAGGACGGCCATTCAGCCCCTCGAGACTGTTATACAGGAACAGCAGGAGGTCCATTCAGCCCTCCGAGCCTGTTACACAGGAACAGAAGGACGGCCATTCAGCCCCTCGAGACTGTTATACAGGAACAGCAGGAGGCCTCTTCGGCCTCTCAAGACTGTTACACAGGAACAAGGGGAGACCCATTCATCCCCTCGAGCCTGTAACAGAACATGAGGAGGACAATTCAGCCCTCCGAGCCTGTTACACAGAAAGAGGAGGATGCCCATTCAGCCCCTCATCGACATGTTACGCAGGGACAGGATGAAAGCCATTCAGCCCCTCGTGTCTGTTACTCAGGAACAGGAGGAGGCCCATTCAGCCCCTCATCGACATGTTACGCAGGGACAGGATGAGAGCCATTCAGCCCTTCGTGTCTGTTACTCAGGAACAGGAGGAGGCCCAGCCAGCCCCTCCTCGAGTCTGTTACACGGGATCAGGAGGAAGCCCATTCAACCCCTCGTGTCTGTTACTCAGGAACAGGAGGAGACGCAGTCAGCCCCTCCTCGAGTCTGTTACACAGGATCAGGAGGAAGCCCATTCAGCCCCTCGAGTTTGTTGCACAGGTGCTGGAGAAGGCCCATTCAGCCCCTATCCTCGAGTCTGTTACACAGGAACAGGGCGCCGCCCATTGAGGCCCTCCTCGTGTCTGATACACAGGAACAGCAGGAGTCCCATTCAGCCCCTCGAGTTTGTTGCACAGGTGCTGGAGAAGGCCCATTCAGCCCCTCGAGTCGGTTCCACAGGAACAGCAGGAGGCCCATTCAGCCCCTATCCTCGAGCCTGTTACACAGGAACAGGAGGAGGGCCATTCAGCCCCTCGAGTCGGTTCCACAGGAACAGCAGGAGGCCCATTCAGCCCCTATCCTCGAGTCTGTTACACAGGAACAGGGCGCCGCCCATTGAGGCCCTCCTCGTGTCTGATACACAGGAAGAGGAGGAGGTCCATTCCGCCCCTCGATTCTGTTCTACAGGAACAGAAGGAGGGCCATTCAGCCCCTCGAGACTGTTATACATGAACCGCAGGAGTCTCCTTCGGCATCGCAAGACTGTTACACAGAAACAGCAGGAGGCACATTATGCCCCTCGTGCCTGTTACACAAGAAGAGGAGGAGGTCCATTAAGCCCCTCGAGCCTGTTCCTCAGAAACAGGAAGAGGCCCATTCAGCCCCTTGAGCCTGTTACACAGGAACAAGAGGGCGCCCCATTCAGCCCCTTGAGCCTGTTACACAGGAACAGGAGGGCGCCCCAATCAGCCCCTTGAGCCTGTTACACAGGAACAGGAGGGCGCCCCATTCAGCCCCTCGAGTCTGTTACACAGGAACAGGAGGGCGCCCCATTCAGCCCCTCGAGCCTGTTACACAGGAACAGGAGGGCGCCCCATTCAGCCCCTCAAGCCTGTTACACAGGAACAAGAGGGCGCCCCATTCAGCCCCTTGAGCCTGTTACACAGGAACAAGGGGAAGTCCATTCAGCCCCTCGAGCCTGTTATACAGGAATAGGAAGAGAGCTATTGACCCCCTCGAGTCTGTTACACAGAAACAGGAGGGCCATTCAGTCTCTCGAGCCTATTACACAGGAACAGGAGGAGCTCCATTGAGCCCCTCGAGCCTGTTACACATGAACAGGAGGCCCATTCAGCCCCTCGAGCCTGTTACACATGAACAGGAGGCCCATTCAGCCCCTCGAGCCTGTTACACAGGAACAGGAGGAGCTCCATTGAGCCCCTCGAGCCTGTTACACATGAACAGGAAGAGAGCCATTCAGTCCCTCGAGACTGTTACACAGGAACAGGAGGCCCATTCAGCCCCTCGAGCCTGTTACACAGGAACAGGAAGAGATCCATTCAGTCCCTCGAGACTGTTACACAGGAACAGAAGGAGGCCCATTCAGCCACTCAAGCCTGTTACACAGGAACAGAAGGAAGGCCATTCAGCCCCTCAAGACTGTTACACAGGAACAGGAGGAGGCCCATTCAGCCCCTCGAGACTGTTATACAGGAACAGCAGGAGGCTCCATCGGCGTCTCGAGACTGTAACACAAGAATAGGAGGAGGCCCATTCAGCCCCTCAAGCCTGTTACACAAGAACAGATGGCCCATTCAGCCCCTCGAGCCTGTTACACAGGAACAGGAGGAAATCCAGTCAGCCCCTCCTCGAGCCAGTTACGCAGGATCAGGAGGCCCATTCAATCCCTTATTGAGCCTATTACAAAGGAACAGGAGGAGGCCCATTCAGCCCCTCATCTAATCTGTTACACAGGAACAGGAGCAGATCCATTCAGCCCCTCGAGCCTGTTACACAGGAACAGGAGGAAATCCAGTCAGCCACTCCTCGAGCCAGTTACGCAGGATCAGGAGGAGGCCCATTCAAACCCTTATTGAGCCTATTACAAAGGAACAGGAGGAGGCCCATTCAGTCCCTCATCTAATCTGTTACACAGGAACAGGAGCAGACCCATTCAGCCCCTCGAACCTGTTACACAGGAACAGGAGGTAATCCAGTCAGCCACTCCTCGAGCCAGTTACGCAGGATCAGGAGGGAGGCCCATTCAAACCCTTATTGAGCCTATTACAAAGGAACATGAGAAGGCCCATTCAGACCCTCGAGTCTGTTACACAGGAACAGGAAGCGAGGCATTCAGCCCCTCGTGCCTGTTACACGGGAACAGGAAGAGAGCCATTCAGCCCCTCGAGCCTGTTACACAGGCTCATGGGAGTCCCATTCAGCCCCTCGAGCCTGTTACACAGGCTCATGGGAGTCCCATTCAGCCCCTCGAGCCAGTTACACAGGCTCATGGGAGTCCCATTCAGCCCCTTGAGCCTGTTACACAGAACAGGAGGAGACCAATTCAACCACTCGAGTCTGTTACAGATGAAAAGGTGGCGGCCCAGTCAGCCCCTCGAGTCTGTTACACAGAAACAGGAGGTGGCTCATTCAGCCCCTCGAGTCTGTTACACAGGAACATGAGGAGGCCCATTCAGCCCCTCGAGTCTGTTACACAGGAACAGGAGGTGGCTCATTCAGCCCCTCGATTCTGTTACACAGGAACAGGAGGTGGCTCATTCAGCCCCTCGAGTCTGTTGCACAGGAACAGGAGGAGGCCCATAAAGCTGTTCCTCGAGTCTGTTACACAGGCAAAGTGTGAGGCCCATTCAGCCCATCATCGAACCTGATATACAGGAACAGGAGGAGGCGATTCTGTCTCTCCTTGAGTCTGTTCCACGGGAACAGGAGGACGCCCATTGAGGCCCTCCTCGAGTCTGATACAGAGGAACAGAAGGAGGGGCATTCAGCCCCTCGAGACTGTTACACAGGAACAGGAGGCTGCCCATTCAGCCCCTCGAGACTGTTATACAGGAACTGGAGGAGGACAATTCAACCCCTCCTCGATACGGTTACACAGGAAGAAGAGAGTCTCATTCAGCCCCTCTAGCCTGTTACTCACAAACATGGGAGTCCCATTCAGCCCCTCGAGTCTTTTACACAGGAACCGGAAGAGAGCCATTCATACCTCGTGTCTGTTACACAGGAACAGGAGAAGGCACATTGAGGCCCTCCTCGAGTCTGATACAGAGGAAGAGGATGAGGTCCATTCAGCCCCTCGAGCCTGTTCCACAGGAACAGGAGGAGGCCCATTCAGCCCCTCGAGCCTGTTCCACAGGAACAGGAGGAGGCCCATTCAGCCCCTCGTGCCTGTTGCACAGGAACAGGAGAAGGCCCATTCAGCCCCTCGAGCCTATTACACAGAAACTGGAGGAGGCCCATTCAGCCCCTCATCGAGTCTGTTACACACAGCAACAGGAACAGGAGGAGGCCCATTCAGCCCCTCGAGCCTGTTACACAGGAACAGGAGGAGGCCCATTCAGCCCCTTGAGCCTATTACACAGAAACTGGAGGAGGCCCATTCAGCCCCTCATCGAGTCTGTTACACACAGCAACAGGAACAGGAGGAGGCCCCTTCAGCCCGTCGAACCTGTTACACAGGAACAGGATGAGTCCCATTCAGCCCCTCGAACCTGTTACACAGGAACAGGAACAGAAGGAGGGCCATTCAGCCCCTCGAGCCTGTTACACAGAGACTGGAGGATGCCCATTCAGCCCCTCATCGAGTGTTACACAGGAACAGGAGCACGCACCTTCAGCCCCTCGAACCTGTTACACAGGAACAGGAGCACGCACCTTCAGCCCCTCGAACCTGTTACACAGGAACAGGAGCACGCACCTTCAGCCCCTCGAACCTGTTACACAGGACCAGGAGCACGCACCTTCAGCCCCTTGAACCTGTTACACAGGACCAGGAGCACGCACCTTCAGCCCCTCGAACCTGTTACACAGGACCAGGAGCACGCACCTTCAGCCCCTCGAACCTGTTACACAGGAACAGGAGCACGCACCTTCAGCCCCTCGAACCTGTTACACAGGACCAGGAGCACGCACCTTCAGCCCCTCGAACCTGTTACACAGGAACAGGAGCACGCACCTTCAGCCCCTCGAACCTGTTACACAGGAACAGGAGCACGCACCTTCAGCCCCTCGAACCTGTTACACAGGACCAGGAGCACGCACCTTCAGCCCCTTGAACCTGTTACACAGGACCAGGAGCACGCACCTTCAGCCCCTCGAACCTGTTACACAGGACCAGGAGCACGCACCTTCAGCCCCTTGAACCTGTTACACAGGACCAGGAGCACGCACCTTCAGCCCCTCGAAGCTGTTACACAGAAACAGGATGAGAGCCATTCAGCCCCACAAGTCTGTTACACAGGAACTGGAGGAGGCTCATTCAACCCCTCGAGACTGTTACCAGGAAAAGTGTGAGGCCCATTCAGCCCCTCGAGACGGTTACACTGGAACAGGAGGGCCATTCAGCCTCTCATAGCCTGTTACACAGGAAATGGCCCATTCAACCCCTCGAGCATGTGACACAGGAATAGGAAGAGTCATTGATCCGCTCGAGTCTTTTACACAGAAACAGGAGGAGGCCCTTTCGATTCTGTTACACAGGAACAGGAGGCCCATTCAGCTGTTCGATACTGTTGCACAGGAACTGTAGGCCCATACAGCCCCTCCTCGAACCTGATATACAGGAACAGCAGGAGGCGCATTCTGTCTCTCTGTGAATCTGTTCCACGGGAACAGAAGGAGGCCCATTCAGCCCCTCACCTCGGGTATGTTACACAGGAACAGAAGGAGGCCCATGCAGCCCCTCACCTCGGGAATGTTACACAGGAACAGAAGGAGGCCCATTCAGCCCCTCGAGTCTGTTACACAGGAACAGAAGGAGGCCCATTCAGCCCCTCGAGTCTGTTACACAGGAACAGGAGGAGGCCCATTCAGCCCCTCACCTCGAGCCTGTTACACAGGAACAGGAGGAGTCCCATTCAGCCACTCAAGCCTGTTTCACAGGAACAGGATGAGAGCCATTCAGCCCCTCGACTCTGTTAAACAGGAACAGGAGGAGACCCAGTCAGCCCCTCGAACCTGTTACACAGAAACATGGAAGGCCCATTCAGTCCCTCGAGTCTATTACACAGAAACAGGAAAAGGCCTATTCAGCCCCTCGAGTCTTTTACAGAGGAACAGGAGGCTGCCCATTCAGCCCCTCGCATCTGTTACACAGAAAATTAAGATAAGGCCTATTCAGCCCATCCAGTGTGTTACACAGGAGGCAGCCCATTCAGCCCATCGTGTCTGTTACACAGAAGCAGAAAGATAGCCATTCAGCCCATCGTGTCTGTTACACGGGAACAGGAGGAGTCCCATTCAGCAACTAAATTCTGTTCCACAGGAATAGGAGGAGGGCAATTTAGCCCCTCGAGTCTGTTACTCAGGAACAGGAACAGGCCCATTCAGCCCCTCCTCGAGCCTGTTACACAGGAACAGGAGGATCCCCAGTCAGCCCCTCCTCGAGCCTGGTACACAGGAACAGGACGAAGCCCATTCCCATCCACCTCCTGAAGCCTGTTACACAGGAACAGGAGGATGCCCCTTCAGCCCCTCGAGCCTGTTACACAGGAACAGGAGGAGGCCCATTCAACCCCTCGAGCCTGTTACACAGGAACAGGAAGTGGCCCATTCAGCCCCTCGAGCCTGTCACACAGGAACAGGAGAAGGCCCATTCAACCCCTCGAGCCTGTTACACAGGAACAGGAAGTGGCCCATTCAGCCCCTCGAGCCTGTCACACAGGAACAGGAGGCCCATTCAGCCCCTCAAGCCATTTACACAGGAACAAGAGGAGGCCCATTCAGCCCCTCGAGCCTGTAACACAGGAACAGGTGGAGGCCAATTTAGACCCTCGGGTCTCACACAGGAACAGGAGGAGGCACATTCAGCCCATCGAGCCATTTACACAGGAACAGGAACAGGCCCATTCAGCCCCTCGAGCCTGTTACACAGGAACAGGAGGAGGCCCATTCAGCCCCTCGAGTCTGTTACACGGGAACAGGAGGTCCATTCAGCCCCTCGAGCCTGTTACACAGGAACAGGAGGAGGCCCATTCAGCCCCTCTAGCCGGTTACACAGGAACAGGAGGACACACCATTCAGCCCCTCCTCGAGTCTGTTGCACAGGAACAGGAGGGAACCCATTCAACCCCTCGAGCCTGTTACACAGGAACAGGAGGAGACCCATTCAGCCCCTCGAGTCTGTTACACAGGAACAGGAGGAGGCTGATTCAGCTCCTCGAGCCTGTTACTCAGGAACAGGAGGCCCTTTCAGCACCTCGAGCCAGTCATGCAGGAACAGGAGGAGGCCCATTCAGCCCCTCCTCAGGCCTGTTACACAGGAACTGGAGGAGGCCCATTCAGCCCCTCCTCAGGCCTGTTACACAGGAACTGGAGGAGGCCCATTCAGCCCGTCGAGTCAGTTAAACAGGAACAAGAGGAGTCCCATTCAGCCCCTCGAGTCTGTTACACAGGAACAGGAGGAGGCCCATTCAGCCCCTCGAGCCAGTTATACTGGAACAGGAGGAGGCCCATTGAGCCCTTCATCGAGTCTCTTACACAGGAACAGGTGGAGGCCCATTAGCCCCTCCTCGAGCCTGTTTCCCAGGAACAGGAGGAGGCCCATTCAGCCGCTCGAACATGTTACACAGGAATAGGAAGAGAGCCGTTCAGCCCTTCAAACCTGTTACGCAGGAACAGGATGAGAGCCATTTAGCCCCTCGAGTCTGTTACACAGGAACAGGAGGAGCCCCATTCAGCCCCTCGAGTCTGTTACAAAGGAACAAGAGGAGTCCCATTCAGCCACTCCTCAAGACAGTTATACAGGGACATGAGGCGGCCCATTCAGCCCCTCCTCGAGTCTGTTACACAGGAACAGGTGGAGACCCATTCAGCCCCTCGAGTCCGTTACAAAGAAACAGGAGGAGGCCCATTCAGCCCCTTGAGCCTATTACACAGAAACTGGAGGAGGCCCATTCAGCCCCTCATCGAGTCTGTTACACACAGCAACAGGAACAGGAGGAGGCCCCTTCAGCCCGTCGAACCTGTTACACAGGAACAGGATGAGTCCCATTCAGCCCCTCGAACCTGTTACACAGGAACAGGAACAGAAGGAGGGCCATTCAGCCCCTCGAGCCTGTTACACAGAGACTGGAGGATGCCCATTCAGCCCCTCATCGAGTGTTACACAGGAACAGGAGCACGCACCTTCAGCCCCTCGAACCTGTTACACAGGAACAGGAGCACGCACCTTCAGCCCCTCGAACCTGTTACACAGGAACAGGAGCACGCACCTTCAGCCCCTCGAACCTGTTACACAGGACCAGGAGCACGCACCTTCAGCCCCTTGAACCTGTTACACAGGACCAGGAGCACGCACCTTCAGCCCCTCGAACCTGTTACACAGGAACAGGAGCACGCACCTTCAGCCCCTCGAACCTGTTACACAGGACCAGGAGCACGCACCTTCAGCCCCTCGAACCTGTTACACAGGAACAGGAGCACGCACCTTCAGCCCCTCAAACCTGTTACACAGGACCAGGAGCACGCACCTTCAGCCCCTTTAACCTGTTACACAGGACCAGGAGCACGCACCTTCAGCCCCTCGAACCTGTTACACAGGACCAGGAGCACGCACCTTCAGCCCCTTGAACCTGTTACACAGGAACAGGAGCACGCACCTTCAGCCCCTCGAACCTGTTACACAGAAACAAGATGAGAGCCATTCAGCCCCACAAGTCTGTTACACAGGAACTGGAGGAGGCTCATTCAACCCCTCGAGTCTGTTACCAGGAAAAGTGTGAGGCCCATTCAGCCCCTCGAGACGATTACACTGGAACAGGAGGGCCATTCAGCCTCTCATAGCCTGTTACACAGGAAATGGCCCATTCAACCCCTCGAGCATGTGACACAGGAATAGGAAGAGTCATTGATCCGCTCGAGTCTTTTACACAGAAACAGGAGGAGGCCCTTTCGATTCTGTTACACAGGAACAGGAGGCCCATTCAGCTGTTCGATACTGTTGCACAGGAACTGTAGGCCCATACAGCCCCTCCTCGAACCTGATATACAGGAACAGCAGGAGGCGCATTCTGTCTCTCTGTGAATCTGTTCCACGGGAACAGAAGGAGGCCCATTCAGCCCCTCACCTCAAGCCTGTTCCACAGGAACAGAAGGAGGCCCATTCAGCCCCTCACCTCGGGTATGTTACACAGGAACAGAAGGAGGCCCATGCAGCCCCTCACCTCGGG